>NW_012134525.1:4224162-4276935 GCF_000956105.1 Propithecus coquereli | reverse complement strand
TGAGGCATTAAACTGTTAAATGCAAGCAATTCCCAATTGCTTGATGCAAATAGAAATGTTTAATGAATAATAATAAAAAAATCTATAGATGAAACCAATATGCAAAATTCTGAGAGCGTGTTAATCAACCTTTCCCATTGCATAGGGCTCAACAAACTTTCCTTCCTTCCTTTCTTTCCTTCCTTCCTTTTGTCTTCCCTCCCTCCCTTCCATCTATCCAAGTTTTCTTTGAAAAGACAAAGCAAATGCATTTAAATGGAACAAAATAGAGTAGTGTAGTGTTGGTAATACAACTAATAAAATGTATGGATATGAAAGCCTTTATCTGGATGATTCCACAAAGAAACAAAATCCCACCTCCCTTTGGCTCTAGTGATGGAACAGTTTGGCTGCTGGTATGAAAGGGGATTTTAATTTATGCATCTCAATTATTAATACATCTACCTAATGTCTTCCTGGTTTCATTGACCTGTTAGTAGGGGAGTCAACTTAGGATAAAGAAAGATGGTTCTTTCTCATTAACACTTCATTCCAGAGCTTCTAGTTTTGGGGGGTTACCTCCAGTAGGAGTAGAATCATAACACCTCTATCGAAATTGATGAATCTTTCCCTCTAACAGTTTTATTCCCACCCACTAACTTCATAGTATGTTGTGTTAAAAAGAGGTTTGTTGCTGAGGGAGATCCAGATTGGAATCTAGGTTCTGCTCTGTAGCATGACTCGACAAAATTAACTTGTCTGATCCTCAAATTCCTTATCTACAAAATGGACAATGAATACCAGTTTTCCATGATTATTTCCAACATCCTGGTAGTAAATTCTCAAGTATATAAAAATATACATAGAAAAGAGACTGGAAGGAAAAACAGTAGAATGTCAACAATAGCTGTTTATTTTTCCTCTTTTTCTGTTCTGCACTTTCAACTTTTTATTAGTATAACAGGCAAGCATTATCTTCAATAGGAAAATTATGATTTACAAAAGCACATTATTTCTTTGTTCAAGCTCACATAGATTAAAATGATATCTATTGAATTTCCTTTTCCTTTTCCTTTGCCCCATAAAATCTACCCCTCTCCCTCTCTGTTTTGAAAGTCAAGAAGATATGGGGTGTATTAGTTTCCAATTGTTGCTGTAACAAGTTACCAGAAATTCAGTGGCTTAAAACAACACAGATGTATTCTCTTACAGTTCCAGAGGGCCAGAAGTTTGAAATGAATCTTACAGGGCAAAAATCAGGGTGTGGATAGGCCTGGTCTTTGTGGAGACCTTGAAGGGAGAATGTTTCATTGTCTTTTTCAGCTTTGAGTGGCTGCCTGTGTTCCTTGGCTTGCAGCTCTTCCTTCCACCTTCAAAGCACATCAGTCCAGTTTCTGCTTCTGTCATCACATAGCCTTCGCCCCTTAGGAGGACACTTGTAATTACAATCAGACACACCCAGATATCAAGCATAATCTCTCCATTTTAAGATCCTTAGTAACACTTGCAAAGTCCATTTTACCATATTAAGGTAATATTAACACATGGAGATTTGGGGGGAGGGCATCATTCAGCCTACGACATGGAGCTTATATAAAAAGCAAAGGGTTAAAAACTGGGCAAGGAAAAGTGGCAACAAAGTCCCCGATAATGTGAAATAACAAACCAAGTGCTTATATGTAGAATATCTGTCAGACATCTTATAGATTGTAACTGTACTGGACCAACTGCACTGTCAGGGAATACAAGGCATTTAGATCTGGTGCAGAAGCTGATGTGTTCTATTAAAAAAACAAATCACTATACACAACAATGAAAAACCATCAAATCCTTTCTCTCAAAATTTCCAAAAGGCCAGAAATTCAGTCTAAAATTATTATTATTATTATTTCTTTGAAATGTCAATTCTCACTGTTAAAAGGCACCAGAAAGACTCATGTCGGGGACTGCTCCATGATTCAAAAGCAGCCTATTTTCTCTAGCTTGGTACTAAGATGTGCCAAGAATGATTTTTTTAAGATGCAAAAAGGTTCAAATTATTGTTTTTTGTTGCAAAAATGCCACAGGTTATTCAAGTAACATCAGGAATGGATATAATCAGATCTCATCTATTATTAATGAGGTTCTGCCTTAATGTGATCATTATAGGTATGTGCCTTACACCTAGAAGCTATCATCTAACATAATAACAACCTGAAATAATGAGTTGCCAGCATGATTTTTCTTTTGTGAAGGGTTATACCTATAGGGTTGCTTTTCCCTTTTCTTATAACAACAACAACAATAATAAACCGTAACATTTTAGACAGAGACAGGTGTAAGCTTTATTTGTAATATAACGGTTACTGCTTAACATCTTTATATAATAGTTAAGATTTGCTACAGAGCCAGCACAAAAATGTTTTGAAAACCATATTATTACTACTCATAATGATGATCCCAGAGCTAGAAAAACTCATGACTTTCTATAACATCTGCTCTGTGTGTGTGTGAGAGAGAGAGAGAAAGAAAGACAGAGACAGAGACAGAGAGACGGTTCCAAGATGATTATACTTATAGTTTGATTTACTAAGAAATTAAAGTGTATTTTTCTCATATACAAGCCTTTTAACCTTAATCCCTTTCCATCTCTAAGGCATAGGTTCATAAAAGACATAAATTAAGCCTTTGTGATCAGAGGCAGAGAGACACCACATCCTGAACAATTTAGCTTCTAATGGCATCTGTTTCAGCAGGTTATTACGAATAGTGGTGCTGAGGCTTGCTCACAAAATCCTATTTAATCCTTAATGCGGTTAAATTCTACAGGGTACAGTTACCTGGAGACCAGATTAGGTAAATTTTAGCATCAGGAATGAGAATGGATGCAGAAATGAGGGCATGATACCCAAGTGTCCAAGCACCTGACAGCAGCAAAATCAGTGGAAAGAAGCTCAAAGTTGGCCAATTACACCTTTCACCCCTCACAGGGCTATTCCACTGTTCCACCGCTCCCTCTGTTCCTTGCCACACTCCACTTCCTCATCATCTACTCACTCCCAGCTCTGCGGTGTGTCTTCTGCTCCACTCGCCTGGTTTTGGGCAGTCTCCAGTGATCTCTTCAAGTTATTCCTCAGATTTGATCTCTTTGTAGCATTTACTGTTGTTGGCCCATTGTTGCTTCCAGGGCTCCCCTCTCCTCTGCTCCTTCAGCATAAGGCTGTCCTGGTTCTTCCCTAGCTCTTCTTCCCACTTTGCTGTGCTGGCTTCTGTGCCCTGTAACCCCCAAACATCGTCATTTCCCAGGCTCCTTTTCTTATCCAGCTTCCATGATCAGATAACTTTATTGATAACGGCCAAGTTCATATCTGCCCTATCCCTGGCTAATGATGTTCAAACATGAATTTTCCACCACTCACTGGATGGCTCCATACAGATGTTCCAACAGCATCTCAAACTGGACCATTTCCGTTTTGCTCATCGGCTTCTCAGCTTTCTCCATTTTCTTTCCTCACCTCTCCTTTCTGATACTCTTGGTTAAAGACCTCCTCTTCCACTGACTCCTTCAGCCTGGAAACATCTTTGTTTTCCTCTGCAATTCCTAGGTTCTGTGCTTTCTTGTTTGACCATGTGGCATATCTCTCCCCTTATTGCTATTCCTGCTGTCATTGCCTGGACAATTACAGTAACCTCTTAACTGGTTTCTCTGCCTCCAAACCAGCCTTTGTTCTGCCGCTAGAACTAATTTCTTAAAACACTAGTGGACCCATGATATTGCTGGTAGGACTACTTCACATAGTAGCTGCTCAACAAATGTTACTTCATCACTTCCTTAGCTTCAGTGACTTTATCTGGTAAATTGAAGGGTTTAGGCTAGATAGCTCTAAAATCCAGCCTTAGTCTGATATTTTATATGTCTCTCAGAAATAAAGGGTAGAGTTTTCATTTGACCTCTGCCTGAAAATATTATCACTAATGAATATGGGTCCAGGCCTAAAGAGTGATCCCAATATTTGAGGTTCATTTTTCACTTTAAAACTCTTTCTTTCTGCCCCATGGATTTAGCCATTGTCAAGGTATCTCAAGCTCTAAAATCGATGATGCTCATAAAATAGACTCTACTGAGAGACACGACTTCAGGCCATGTTCTATAGGGTGGACCATTTGAAATATCTTCTTCTTATCTATAAAATAAGGAAGTTGAAATAGTGAGCTCTAGGATCCATTCTGCTTCCAAAAAGTCTATTTCTTCTTGGAAGCTCTTTTATATGCTGAGTTGGTGTTTTAAAATGATTTATCACAAAGAATCACATACTTCGTGTGTTCTTTATGTTTTTTCTTTGAGGTGACCATGAATAGGCATCTCTCAGATCTCTAACAGCAGGGAGTGTAATTGTCTGAGGCCCAGCTGCTGGTCTGCAAGATCTATCCCTGCATTTTCCAGGCCATGCTTCCCAAAGGCTGCTGCCAGTCAGTAACTGAGGGTGGCAGGGATATAAGGCAAGGTCCATTCTTGGGAGGTGCGAGACTCCACTGATGGGTGCCTTTGGGTCAAGAACTCCCTGTCAACCATGCTGAACTTTTCTTAAAACTGAACTGCATTCTCCAATGCTTCTGCCCAATCTTCCTTCCTTCTCTTTCTCTTTCACTCAGGTCTCAGCCTCCCCTGGCTCCTTCCCCATTTTTCGTCATAGGGATTTCTCCTAATAAAATTCTCCATGTGTTGATGACTGCTTCTGGGATGATGTGGACTAATGTGTAGTCTGTATTCGTGTCATAAAAGTTCATCTTTATCCACAGAAGTTGGAAAATTTGGTTTTAGCATTGCTATGGTTTGAATATGTCCACTCCAAAATTCAGGTGTTGAAACTTAAAGGCCAATGTGATGGTATTAAAAGGTGGGGCATTTAAGAGATAATTAGGCCAGGAGGACTCCTCTCTTGTGAATAGGATTAGGCCTTTATAAAAGAAGATTTATGCAGTGTTCAGCTGCCTTGCCCTTCTACCTTCTGCCAGTTGAAGACACAGTGCTCCTCCCCTTTGGAAGATACAGTATTCAAGACACCATCTTGGAAGCAGAGACTGGATAGACAACAAAACTGCTGGTGCCTTGATCTTTGACTTCCCAGCCTCTAGAACTGTGAGAAATAAATTTCTATTCTTAATAAATTATCTGGTCTCAGATATTTTGTTAGAGTAATACGAATGGACTAACACGAGCATCATTTGTGCATCTGCAACCAGCCCTGCAGATTCTCTTTCCACAGCAAAGATATCCACACATTCATTTTCTTTAAAATTTTTTTCCCTGTTACAAAAAAATTCATTATTTGTGGAAAACATATATATGTGAAAATAAAAAATTAAAATTACCCACAATCCCTCAACCCTCATATAATCATTGTTTTCGGGTCTTTTCTACAATAAACAATCAATTCTTACATAACAACAACGAAGTTGACATATATAATGACTTAGGGTAGGAGCTGGTAAACTTTTTCTGAAAAGATTAGGATTTTTAACTTTATTGAACATATAGTCTCTGTGGCAACTTTTCAACTCTGCCCTGGTAGGGTGAAAGCAGCCACAGCCAAAACATAGAGGTGAGGCTGTGTTCCAATAAAACCTTATTAAAAAAAAGAGATGATGGGCTTTATTTGGCCTTGGTACCATAGTTTACTGACCCACAATTTAGTAAAAGAAAAGATCTTGTTAAAAGACCTACTCTGTGACTGAATGGGAATTTTTAGACTTTATTTAAAATGGCCCAGTGGGACCTTGGGCAAGTGATAGTTTTTTTCTTTTTTTTCTTATTTAAGTGATAGGTTTTTTTGCCTCACTTTCCAGATCTGTAAAATAGACATAACACATAACAGTATTTACCCAGTGAGATGATTGGTATGAAAAGGGCTCATAAATGAATGCAATCTTCTTGTTTATTGGTAATTTTTTATGGTAATCTTTATCATTTTCAAATTCTCTCATTGGCCAGGAAGCACAGTCTGTTAGCTACACAGAATAGCACATGAGGCAGCACACCGCAGTGCTAAGGAGAGTAGCCTCTGAAATAAGACCGCCTGAATTCTTGCCGACTTGGCCACCTCCTTGCTTTGTGACCTTGAATAAGTTACTTCTTATTCTTGTGCTTCCTTTTTCTCATGTGTAAAGCGGGGTAATAGTTCTTATATCAAAAGTTTATTGAGAGAATTAAGGTATATAATTTATGTAGGTCCTTTAGAACTGCACTGTTCAATGTGGAAGCCACTAGAGACATGTGGCTACTAAGCACTTGAAATGTGGCTAGTCCCAATGGAGATGTGCTGTCTGTGTAAATGACACATCAGATGTAGACAACCCAGGAGAAAAAAGTATGTAACATACCTCATTAATAATTTTTTATTGATTAAATGTCAAAAAGATAATGTTTTGAATAGACTGTTAAAAAAATATGGTATTAAAATTAAAAAAAAAATGATCCAGTGGGGTCTGTAGAAGTTAACCCAGTGTCTTTTGCAAAGTGGCAGCTGGAGCAGAGGACTTAGCAGTTCCCTGCCAAGAGTGGCTTGCTTACCTCTGTCGATGGATCCCATGCCACAGGGGACAGGCCCTAGGAAGTGTTAGAAGCTCATGTTTGTATAGAACTTTTCCCTGAAGAACTAGCTGTGACTTAAAGTGAGAAGGAGAATGACTGAGCTGACAGCTACATTGTGGTCTTTTTGCTGTTGTCAGGCATGAATTAAGCAGGTTGCAAACCCTTCCTAATGTGCTTTTCCCATTTAATTTTGTGGCTGCATAAACTTTCATAGCAAATAATGAGTTGGGGCTGCAGCCCAAATGTTATGGACTCTTTATGTATCTGGAGAGCCTGCGGAGTGAGGCTGTGCATTCTAATGGCCTGTTTAACCAGGCACTGGCTGGGCAGAGCAAGCTTGTTTTGGCTTGAAGAGGGATTCTGCAGAATGTGAGGGGAACCCACCAGAGAGCTCCTTGGCCTCACTGCCGCCTTTCCCTCTCCACGGAAGCATTTTTCCCCAAGACCTGACAGCTGTTCCTCCTGGGTCAGAGTGAATTTGTCCCTCAGCTAGAATTCTGACTGTGTCTGTCTTGATTTGAGTGTTGAAGGATAAATTCTTACCTAGGAGTCCTGTTTTCAACATCCACACTTGATACTTCTATTTGTCCATGGAAATGAACATTGACTACCTATTCTTTGGCCCATCTGCTGGGATGGCACCGTGCCTGATTCCTGGCAGGGCAGGCATACTCCAAAGGGCTGGAGTTTTAGTGCACTGTATTTGGAGGGGCAGCTATAAGGGGAGGAGAAGAGAAGGGAGTGGGCACAGGGAGAAGAGAGGCAGGAAGCTGCTTTTTCTTGCATTGCTTTCATTTCAAGCTCCTGGCCCTTTCTATCAGCAGTCACTGCTTTACCCTTTGCTGTGGTTTGGATATGGTTTGTTTGTCCGTGCAAAATCTCTTGTTGAAATTTGATCCCAATGTCAGAGGTAGGGCCTAATGGGAGGTGTTTGGGTTGTGGGGGTGGATCCCACATCAATAGATTGATGTCCTGGAGTGGTGGTGGTGAGTGAATGCTCACTTTATTAGTTGTGGTGAGAGCTGGTTGTTGAAAAGAACCTGGCATCTCCTTTTCCTCTCTTTTGCTTCCTCTCTTTCCATGTGATCTCTGCACAGGCCAGCTCCCCTTCACCTTCTTTTGTGAGTGGAAACAGCCTGAGGTCCTCACGAGATGCAAATGCCTAATCTTGAACTTTCAGCCATCAGAACTGTGAGACAAATAAACCCCTTTTTTCTTTATAAAAGTACACATCTCAAGTATTCCTTTATAGCAACACTAAAGAGGCTAACACTCCCCTCTAGAACTATAACAGAAGTCATGCCCTTTAGAGAGCCTGGGCATGAGAATTACATGTGTGTGGAGGGAATGACGAATATTGGAATCTGGATTTCATTGCTCCCCAACCACAAACACCTAGAGGAGTCAGCACTCAAGATAAAACAGTGCAGTAGAAAAAGTAGATTACAAAATGATAATGCATAATGTTACCCCACTACTGTAAAAAATGTGTGTGTGTGTGTGTGTGTGTGTGTTAGTATTTCTTGAGGTAGGTGATGGAATTATGGGTGATTTTTATTTTTCATTTATTTTTTATTATCTGCTTTTACATTTTTCTACAACAGATATATGAATGATAACAAAAAAGCAAAACAAGATATAAACGGCCACAGAATATTAGGTATAAGAAAAGACTTCACTGAAAGACCTTACCTCTGGCTGAGGAAAAATTTGTAAAATGTCAGTCAATCGGTACTAGCCAAGTTCAACCTGGGACTTCAGGACAGGAAAGAAAGGACCTGGAAGCAGAGGAGATAGTGCAGCAGCTGGAGCAGAGGCCTGGGAAACATCAGCTTTCAGAACTGGTGGAGGGGAGTGGAGCAAGCTAGACCTTTGCAGGAGACTCAACAGTGTCCGTGTCAACACTTTTTCTAAGAAGCCGTCAATCGTCCCCCACTACCCCTATCCCCAGCCTTCCTTGAAGAGTTGGTTGCCCCCTTTTCTGACTCCACAGAAACCTTTTGCAGGCTGCTACTAGAGTAGTTTTCCCACTGTAGATGGGATTCATTGGTACATTCCAGTGCCTCTAGAAGGTGTGTGGGCTCTTGTATGGAAGGAATCATCTCCCCAGTGCTTAGAAGAGGACCTGATTGATGGTGGATGCTCAGAATAAATCTCTCCATGCCTCCAGTCAGAAAACTATTATTTTTTTACTGCCTTATTTTATTTTTTATTTTGTGGTAAAATATACATAACATAAAATTTACCATTTGAATAATTTTTAAGTGTATAGTTCAGTAGCACTAAACACCTTCACATTGTTGTGCAAACATCATCACTCTCCATCACAGAGTTTTTTCATCTTCCCAAACTGAAACTCCATACCCTTTAGCAATAACTCTCCATGCTTCCCTCCCTCAACCTTTAGCAACCGCCATTTTACTTTTTGTCTCTATGAATTTGCTTATTATAGATAATTCATATAAGTGGAATTATAAAATATTTGTCCATTTATGATTGGCTTATTTCACTGAGCATAATGTCCTCAAGGTTCATCTGTGTTGTAGCATGTGTCAGAATTTCCTTCCTTTTTAAGGCTGAATACTATTTTATTGTGTGTATATACCACATTTTGTTTATCTCTTCATTTGTCAATGGATGCTTGGGTGGCTTCCACATTTTGGCTGTTGTGAATAATGCTGCCATGAATGTGGGTGTACAAATATCTGTTTGAGTCCTTCTGTCAATTCTTTTGGGTATATACCCAGAAGTAGAATTGCTCAGAAAACTACTTTTTAAGTATGGTTGTCACTTGGTGTAAAGTGGAACCAAAATGTAAAGGGGGACCATAGCTGTAGGAATTAGAGTCCAAGTATAGTTGGAGAGCTATGTCCCAGAGGTTTACCTACTGAATCAGAATCTTTCTGGAGGCTGGGCTAGGAATCTGTATTTGTAATAAGTAACCCCAGGCAATTCTGATGACAAGCTAGGTTTGGAGGCCACAGATTTTCAAGGCCTCTTCCCACTCTACAATTGAATAAAACTCTGTTACCCCTTCTAGCCACAGGGCATCTATGAAATCCCTGGATGTTTTTCTTGCAGATTAAAAATAGAATTTCAAAGGTGGCTCACTGTCTAATTTTCACAAAAGGAGTCAGAATCATAAACCAAATTGTACCTACTAACAGGTTATTTTTGCCCATGAGAGAAAGCAAAAGCCCTAAAACCATACTTTAAGCACTTTTTTATAGTATTATCTTTACCCTGCAACTTTTTGTTGATTTTATTGGTCTTCAACACAGATCTATAGTAATACTACCTACCATTCATTGTGCCAAAGAGTGTTCCTGGAATTTTTTAAGAAATATTGTATCTAATTTTTCCCAAAATCTTACAAAGCATGTATTCACCTTCCATCTTACAAATGAGAGCACTAAGGTACCAAGGACTTAAGTATTTTGCCTGAAGTCAATGGTAATATACACCTCTGTTTTTATGTATGCATTAACATATTAGAAATTTAGAGTCCAAAGGAAATCCAATCTAATGACCTCATTTTCCAGATTCATGGAGACCAAGGGGTGAAGTATCTAGTAGAGGATCCACAGTGGATGGCAGAGGATCAGGACAATCCATGTGTCCTGACTCCACTCTAATGTTCATGTAGAGACTCACACCCTTGAAATTTGTTAGTGTTTCCTCCCAACTGGGCTGTGAGCTTTACTCAGATGGGGCTTCATCCTACACCTCAGAATCCCATTTTGCCTGGGATGGGGCTAGTCCCATAATGGGGGGTGACTGAGTGAGTGGGAGGGACAGTGCAGCTGAGAGGAAGAAACACCTGACATGCAAAATGACCCCCTTCAAATAGCATAATTTGAATCTATGAATGCAAGTGGGAAGAGCTGTTCTTATTAATTATCTGTGCAGCGAGAAAATGTACATGGAATTTAGAGCCCAAAAGACTTGGATTTTAATCCAATTTCACTGTTTACTACTTTGAGGCTGTGAGCAAATTATTAAACTCTTAGCCCCAGTTTCCTTATCTGTAAAATGGAGAGATTAATACTTACTTCAAAGATTTATTAGAAATAGAAAATAAAAGCAGCCTGCACAGAGTCACCTGATATATTGGACAGAGTAAATATTAGATCTTTTCTAACCTCCCTCCAAGGAGAAAGCACATCAATGTCAAGGAGAAGGCTGGCTCACCAACTGAAGAGAGCCGCATCACCAATGCAACTGGGACTACTGGAGGTTTAACTTAGAGTTAAACTTTTGGCCTCGAAAATATGCCTATTTGTATCAAATCAAGAAGAGAGTCCAGCTGTACATCCATGTTGATAGCAGCATTATTCATAATAGCCAAGATGTGAAAGAAACTCAAATGTCCATTGATGGATGAACTGATAAACAAAATGTAGAATATACATACAATGGAATACTATACAGCCTGAAGAAGGAAATTATGGCCCTGGCATGGTGACTTATGCCTGTAATCCTAGCATTTTGGGAGGCCAAGGCAGGAGGATGGCTTGAGGCCAGAGGTTTGAGACCAGCCTGGGCAATAGTGGGACCCAGTCTCTATACAAAATAAAAAATCAGCTGGCCATGGCGGTGTATGCCTGTAGTCTCAGCTACTTGGGAGGCTGAGGCAAGAGGATCACTTGAGCCCAGGGGTTTGAGGTTCCAGTGAGCTATGATGATACCACTGCGCTCTAGCCCAGCAACAGAGTGAGACCCTCTGTTGAGGGTCTTTATTGAAAAAATAAAATTAAAGGAAATTCTGATACATGATACAACATGGTTAAACCTTGAGGACTTTATGCTAAGTGAAATAAGCCAGTTATAAAAAGACAAAAACAGTATGATTTCACTTGTGTGAGGTACCTAGAGTAGCCAAACTCATAGAAATAGAAAGTGGAATTATGGTTGCTAGGGGCTGGGAGGAAAGAGAATTCAGAGTTGTTTAATGAGTATAGAGTTTCAGATTTGTACATTGAAAAAGTTCTGGAGATTGGTTACACAACAATGTGAATATACTTAATGCCACAGAACTGTACATTTAAAAATGTAGGGATGGTAAACTTTATGTCATATGTATTTTACCACAATTTAGAAAAAAAGAAAAGAGTACAACTGGGTTATATTACCTACTGCTCAAAAAGAAGCCAACATACTGAGACAACAGGGATAGCAGCAAAGAGTTTAATACTATCGGGCACCAAGACAGGAAATGGAAGAATTTCTCAAATCTATCTCCCCAAGAATTTTGGGGCTAAGGTTATTAAAGGTAGATTAGTGGACAAAGGGCTAGGAAATTGGGTCTGCTGATTGACTGGGATGAACTCAGGGTTGGGAAGCAGAAATTGTCTTCTAATACTGAGACAGTTTCTGGGGAGAGGGTGGCAGGACCTGTTGAGTCAATTTCCACATATGGCCACTGGTCCGGTTGGCCTTACTTGGTCCCCCAGAATGCAGAGTTTGGGAGATATCTCAAAGACCAGTCTTAGGTTTTACAATAGCAATGTTATCTGTAGAAGCAATTGGGGAAGTTACAAATCTTGCCCTTGCCAAGGATATGTGAATCCTAAGCAGTAAAAAATTACAGGAAGGCCAACTAGGGAACAAGAGCTAGTTATTTTTTTAACTATGCCTATACCTTTGCAGAGTTTAGGCCTCTACCATAGTTCCCACCTTGCAATCTTTTATGAATTTTCTTAAGGGTGGTTCACCAGGATCTATGACTATTATTTTATTCCAGCTTCATGTAAAACCACGTCTTTCCTTTCTGAGTCCACCCTGAGAACCTGAAGCCATTTCTTTGGAGATAGAACTTCATCCATGCTGCACAGGTGGGAAATAGCTACATAATTTTCAGATTAGCAGACTTTCTCTACTAATGTCTTGCTAATTATCATGTAGACTTAGCATTGAACCATAATTATTATCAGTTAATTAGACCTTAAAATGTATCTTTGATAATACCTCTGGCATTTAATTATGTAACTAGTAACTTAGGAATGTTATTAAGGGATATATGACTATAGTAAAGTGTAATTAGATCTCATTTTTGTTTCTTGATATCATATTGATTGTGATAATAGTCTTGTAGTTTTTATAGCTTATATAGAAATGGCCACATTAAATTGATAGTCTATAAAACAAACACACATTTTAACAAATATTTTAAGAGCATATTAAAAGAGAGAGAGGCCATGAGAAAAGGAAAAGTGGATGATCATTTTTGATACCATTTAACAAAAATTTACAATAAATAACTTGCCTGTTTTCAAGGCCATTTTTTTTTAACCTAAAAACAAAATTCAAGAATTTATGCCATAAAAAATTAATTCCTACTGTTGGAAAACAGAAAAATAACTACCAAACTGTTTCTATCATTGTTGAAGTAACAAATATGTTCCCCCACAAGTTGTATGCACAACTCATATTTTAAATGTGCTAGTGTTCCTTTAGGAAATGTACAGTGAGTCTTTTTTAAAAATGAAGAATTTATTTTCTAGAATAATGTGGTTAATTTCATATCTTTGTAGGAGAAGTAAAGGTCAGTTAGAAATTAGGTCATGTAGTAGGATTGACTGGCAGATTCTAAGCCCCTCCTGGGCAAAGCTCTGTGCCTTCTGCATCTCACTAATGTGGTGGTTCACATATAATAGGTGAATATTCATTGCTTGTTGAGTGAGAGAGTTTCGGAGAATTCAAGAAACGCTACGTGCTTTCTGTCTGGAATGAAGACAATGAAACATACTGTATTAGTCAGGGTTCTCCACAGAGACAGAACCTGTAGGCTATATGGAAGGGGATTTCTTAAGGAGGATTGGCTCACACTATCACTGAGGCGGAGAAGTCCCAAGATCAGCAGACTGCGAGCTGGAGAACCAGGAAAGCCAGTAGCATGGCTCAGTCCAAGTCTGAAGCCTCAGAACCAGGAAGCCCACAGTGCAGGCTTAAGAGCTCTCTGGGAGGCTGCTGGTGAAAGCCCAGAGTCCAAAAACAGAAGAAATTAGAGTTTGATGTCCAAAGCCAGGAGGAGAAAAAGGATCCTCCTCCAAAACGGAGAGAGAAAACTCATTTGATCCAGCCTGGCTTGTGCCTGCCCATATTGAAGGCATGTCCTCCTCTCTCAGTCCATGGACTCACATGTCACACACACCCAGACACAGTGCTTCCCCACCCATCGGAACGTCGCTCAATCTAGTCAAGTTGACACATAACATTAACCATCACATACACCTCGAGAAAAGAAGTCAGGATTCTGATGTGGAAGGGATACTCAGAGTCTGGTGAATGAGTGGATACCTGGCCACAGAGGGGACTGGACATATAAGGAATAATGGTGCAAAATGGGGAAGGAAACTGTGGCAGCAAGGTCAGGTGTGAAAATAAGCACATGAATCATATTCAAATTTTGAATTTATACAACTAATCTAAGACAGATAGACAGGTTGATTTATCTTTAACTCCATGTCTTGATTTGTAATAAAAATGCAACAAATTAGCTGGAATTTCAGGTACTATTTGAAATGTAACACAGATGAGGAAGCTCATTTCTCAAAGCCACAAAGAGTGAAAGAAATCATTGTCTAAAATCACAGAAATGTGATGCATCAGTCATTAGCTGAACATTTTTGTAAACACAGTTCTCATTTTTCAATTGAGATGAAATGAGAAGATATGAAAATGTATTTTGATAACTTAGCTTTTCTGTTCACAGAATAGCAACTGCCCTGATGCCTTCGTCTTGCTAAATAGCAGTTCATTGGTTATGGTAGTACCCCTTATCCACAGGGGATATGTTCCAAGACCCTATGTATACTGTGTTTTTCCCCCATAGTGTATACATACTTATGATAAAATATTAAACTATAAATTTGGCACAGCAAGAGATTAACAACAATAACTAATAATAAAAGAGAACAATTATAACAACATACTACGTTAAAAGTTATGTGAATGTGGTCTCTCTTTCTCTTTCTCTCTCTCTCTCTCTCTCTCTCTCTCTCTGTAAGTATCTTACTGTACTGTACTCATCTATTTTCAGACCACAGTTGATCACAGGTAACTCAAACCATGCAAAGGGCAATTGTGGATAAGGGGTGACTATGTATACAATCTAAGGGACAGAGTGAGAAAACACTTAACCCCTTTCCTTGTCAAATCCAAAAAGCTCTGATTTGAATATTTGTGTAAATAATTTATACCTTTTCTCCCAAAATGGGTGATTCTTTCATAGATGGGAAGAATGCAGGTGGGGAACATGCTTGCTCAAAGAGCTGTGTCATAGGCTGTAGGGCTTAGTGGAAAGCAAGCTAGGGCAGTCGAGAGAGAGCATAGCTGTTTGATCTCGGGCAATTTGTTTATCATTTCTGAGACTGTGTTCTTACCTGCAAAATGAAGCAATTAATCTCTTTGGTGCAGAGTTATTGCTAGGATAAGAGAAAATATTGGTAAAGCATATGCCATTTAGCTGGTAGCTAAATAAATGGTTGCTAATATGCCTCTTATAATTGTAAGAAGCTGAGATGCACATTGCAATGCCACTAAGAAGGGAAACCAATCAATTAACCAACGATGAACACAAAAACAGAAGTGAAACCAGGAGGACAAAACTGTTCGACTCACAGAAGCTGTAGATGTGCTTTGTGAAGGGAGTAATTGTGTTTACCTGAAGCAGTTTAAGTATTTTTGTTTTGAGAAGAACAGAGTGATAGTATGTAAAGGGCCTGGATGAAACTGGAGACCCAGGTTCCGACTCTGCTTCTTTTAAGGATCGTGTGACCTTCAACAAGTCACTTAACTGTAAAGTAAGAAGACTGCGTTATTCTCTCAAATTCCTTCCAGACCTAACATAACGGAGGCCTGAGAAAAGGAGTAGTGGGATTTGGAAGCAGACACAGAGTGATATCTGATTTTGAATTCCAACTCTTTGAGCCTGTTTCTTTCTGTAAAATATTAATAGTACACAAATCTGAGTAGAATTACGTAGGAGTGTACGAAGGTGCCTCACAGTATGATAAGTCTTATTTCATTCCCTTCTCTTCTTCTCAGCCACATTATATGTCAAGCAGTGCATCTCAGGCTTTTTAGTTGCAGACGTGTACAAAGTAGGCCTTTGATAAGAGTTGGCTAATAATGAAAATTTTCTTTGTTTCTGTAAGGCCTTCCCTGCCCAGAGAGAGCTGCCTTCTAGGCTTTTGTGGCACTTCATCTTCCTGTTTACCTGTCCCAAAATTCCTTCCACTACACTACTCCTGGGTTAGACAACCAAGGTAAGTAAGGCATTGTCTGTAGAAGACCACATTATCACCAAAAAAGAGGAGAGGGTTCTGAGGTGTTTGTAGGTTTTTTTTTACCATTTTGTACAACACAGATTAAGAAGCTGTTTTCTGGGAAAAGACAGAAACTTTTAGCAAGAGGAGCAGTAGAGTATAACAGTAGACTTAGAGTTAGCCAGAACTTGGGTTTAAATCTGACCTCCAGGCTGGGCACAGTGGCTCATGCCTATAATTCTAGCACTTCGGGAGGCCAAGACGGAGGATCGCTTGAGGCCAGTAGTTGGAGACCAGCCTGAACAAGAGTTAAGACCCTTGTCTCTACAAAAAAAAGAAAAATTAAGAGCAAGACCCTGTCACTAAAAAAAAAAAAAAAAAAAAAAAAAAAGTAAATAAATCTGACCTCTCATTTCCTAGTTCTATCCCACTTAACCTCTCTAATAAGACTCAGTTTCCTCATCTGTCATCTCTAAAGTGGGGCTAATAACATTATCACCCCATAGCATTATTATAGGGATTAAATTAGATGGTATTTGTGATATATGTTGTACAATACTTGGCATAAAATAAATGCTGAATAAAGAGAACTATATGTTCCAGACCAAACACATACTTTTGTTAAATAAAATTTATGGGAATCCATTGTTTTGAACTGGGCTCTTGTATTAGGCCTCGACAGAGCAGACCAAATCCAAATAGAGTCACTCATGCTAAAGTTTCATGCCACCAAATCAAAATTAACTTGTTTATATGTCCTTCTGAGAAATCGGGAGAGAGATGATAGCCAAATCCCCAAACAGGCCAGTTTTAGCCAACATAATAAGAAAGTTCCCTCTGTTTTAACCCTTACAAGGAAAGTAACCTGATGTTAACAAATCTGTTTTCTTTTCTTTTTTTTTTTTTTTTTTGGTATTATGCTGTTTCCTTGTTCCTTCTCAAGCTACTTTATAAAAACTGACTGTTCTGCTATGTCCAATGGAGTGCCTTTTCTCAATCTTTAGATAGGATGCTGCCTAATTCATGAGTCACTAATAAAAGCCAACTAAATCTTTAAATTTGTTGGAATTTTCTTTTTCTAAAATATGCTTTTTTAGATGAAGAAAGTGAGGCTCAGGGGAATTAGGTAACCCATTTAAGCTATTGCACCACAGGAAAAATAGGCCCTTTGTCTCCTGATTCCTAAGGCCAGCAATTTTTTTATATCACCACCCTTTTGAAGTTGGTATTTTAGAATCATTGCAATACATCCACTAAGTAATGTACTCCATTTATTAAATAAATAAATCATATTTCTGAGAACTTTTGCCAGTCAAAATGCTTGGTATCTGAGAACCCTGACAATAAAGAAAAAAAAACTGGTTCAGATGGTATTTAATAGTTTATCAAGGAGGAAGTAATAGAATTAGATCGTATTAATAATAGCATCATTTTCCTTTTACAAAATCTGACGTCTGCCCCCTGGTGCTGATGATATGTAATTACACTTCATGAAGGTCCTGTCCAATATTTAGGTTTGAGTCAAAAGTTTGTAGAAATTAAACATGCAGCCCTTCAAATATCACATGCGTATTTTCTGTGAAGAAGATGGAAAGTTATGATCCAGAGTCCACCTAGGCATACCAACGGGTAGCAGAACGACTTCACCTTTTAATAGAAAGTAATCCATTTCTGAGAAACCATCACAGGCAATTTGGTACAATTGAACTTTGTCTTTAACCTTTTACTATGATTTATGTGATCAGGCCAATGGAGGAAGTGATTTTCAACAGCATGATTAAAACACTTTGATGAAGTAATTTCTGTCTTCAAGCACCTTGCATGCATTTTTTTTTCAAGTGTTTGTCCTTTCTCATCAAAAGGAGAGCCAGGAAATGGAGAAATATTGACTTTTAAACATTGTCTTCAACAGAAATGAAAGATCATAAAACAGCAGGGTCAAGGCCAGGGCGCTAGTCTTTAGTAGACTTGTGCAGTATGGTTTCTTGCCTGGTGAACAGCAGAACTGGGGTGCACTAATTTGGCATATTCCAGATTTGGGAATTTTACCAACCTACTAGAATTTTTTTTCCCTAAAGTTAGGAAACATGCCAACCTTTCAATTTTCCTAAGCAAGGATTTATTTAAAAATAAACAGCACATGACTACCATCTACTGAGAATCAATTTTATAAAAGGACATTTTAGTATCAAAAAAGTAAGAAGGACATAATCTAATAACAATGGACAATTTTATCTAAGAAAATATAATTACATTAGTCTTTGGTTTTCTTATTTTGCCAGGTTTAGAGTTCCCTATTGAAACAACCTGCTTAAATCCAGTTCATACTAATTTTAGGCCAAAAGTATCCTACTTTGCTTTTGTATTTGCCACCGTGTCTCAGATTATGTACAGAAGTTCCCAAATCATCTTCAAAATCAATGAAATTTATTGGCAATATATATTGTACCACATTTTTGGGAGTAGGGAGAAGTGTTATAATAATTCAGCTAAGTGTAGTGAGGTTTGCAAATACTGAGATTTTGAGTGATCATTCTGAACTCTGCTTGTCCTTTGCCATTTTATTTTGAGAAACAGGATCTTGTGCCACTGCCTTTTGTACATTACATCTCAACAAAAGGGAAAAGAAGATATGTTCTTTCTGGAGAGAGTCCGTTGTGGTGACCTATCTGAGTTCACTGGCTCACTGAACAGTGATTAACATTTAAAATGTATGCAAACTGGACTTCTAATTAAAGTCCAATAATGTAAGACTTTGAACCTATTCACTGCCTTTGGAAATAATCATAGATGCTGCCTGCTTATCATGAAAAAGTCATTATGGTAAATGACCAACTCCCCCACCTACCTTCTCCTCTCCATCAACTGCAAAAGCCATTCTCCATTGCAAAGATTTGCAAATGGTGCATGTTGTGGAGTCACATGTCTTCTGGTAGCTGTAATTGTTATGCAAATGATCTTGGTTCAGGAAGAATAAAATTTACAGCCCCCCTGTTATAAGTGAATTTGCAAATTCAGGGAGGGTGATCCCAGGGTCATGGAGAATTCTCAATGGCAGTTTGGCCATGGTAGTGATAAAAGGGGAGTGACGCTTCCTCCCATTCCTTATTCTTCCTCCTTTGCTTTGCTGATTCTTTGTGGGAGAGTGGATATAAAACACAGAGAAGGAATCAGAAAAAAGCCTAATCTGAAAGCGATCAGAGGACAGAAATATTCAGAAACCAGATATTAGTTGCAGATTGAAGAATTAAAGTCGGTTTGTCTGTCAAAAGTAGAGAGAGAATCCAGGTAACAATCAGAGAAAAAGGGAAACATGAGAATGAACATTTATCGTGCACTTAGTATGTGACAGAGACTCTTACAGGTAGGCTACACATTTTCTCACTGACCTATCTAATGGCCTAAAGAACTAGGTTGTATTATTTTACAGGTGAGGAGTCTGAGGTTCAGAAAGGTTGGTGTAGATAAGTAAGGTTCTAATGTCTCAGAGCTAAATTTCAGCTCTAAATCTATCTGATTTGAAAACTCATGGTCTTTTCCCACCTCCCCAAGTTGCCTCTCAGAATCACTCGAAAATGTAGCCTTGGAAATGAACTTCCAGGAAACATGATTTCAGAGCAGTGGTTTTACTACCTTACTCACCTGGACTTCAAGGCCACAGAGGCAATGTGGCTACAATGGCAGCTTGTTGCATGAGCAGCTGCTGACATGACCAGCACATCATGATCCCGGAATGGAATACAAGGGAATGCATGACTACAGAGACAAAGGATAACTATTCGTGGAGCTTAGATGTATAGTCTAGGATGTATTCAGGTGTGCTTCTGAGGCCCCTCCCAATGCAGGGATACGTGAGGGGGAGAAGAGAAGGGGAATGGGCTGCAGTCCAGGAACTGGGGCCTACTCTCCTTATACCCACACATTTCAGAGCAGAGCTTCATGGGCTCTGCAATGTGGTTCCTCAAGACCTCTCACCATACTCTGTGTGGTAGATATGGGGTGGGTAATTCAATGTTTACTTGCTTTGAGTAAATATTGAAATGTAATAAGAAAATAAAATTCATTTCACCTTTGGGAAATCATTCATTTGATGGAGGCATTTAAGGAATTCAGGTTATTTCTTTGAAGATTTATGAACAGAAAAAAGTGATTATGAGCTATGAGAGAAGAACATTTTCCTTTTACTCTTGTCCCTCTCTCTACTGGCAGGCTTTCCTAAATATTTGTGAGGTCCAGAACAAGGGTACAAATAGAGGCCTAGATATTATATGTTTAAATATTTAAAATTATAAATCAAGATAGCAAACTATTAAATATGTTCTATCATCTTATTTTACAAAATACCTTTATAAAGACATGGAAGACCAGGTTTGAATTTAGACTCCTTGGACTCCATGAAGCTTTCTTTTTTTTTTTTAATTAGGAAAATACATACACATCTCCTTATTACAAAGCAACAAACACTCACTCCATCAGAGAACTTGGAAGCATGCACACAGACACACATCTTCCCTTTGTTTATCTATTAGTCATTTCACTGCTTGATTCAGGGACAAAAGAGGACAAAAAGATTTGCTTCTTCCATTGGGCTTATGTCTTGGAACCTGACACTATAATACTAACACACTAATATTATAGATCTACTAACGTTCTAATATTATAGATAAAAAGTAAGGCCCAGACAGGTGGAGGGATGGGAGGATGTGCGGGGGAGGGAAGGGACTGCATTTCTATTTTGTCATTGATTTCTTTTTTTGCGAATAATCACATAACTACCACTCTATGTTAGCTGAATTGGTGCACGGCTAAGAGAAACTCTGTTTAACAAGATGAATAAATCTCCAGATTGTGGAGTAGGCATCCTGGCTTCAATTTTCAGACCTGCCGCTTTGCAGCGGGGTGATTGTGGTAGGCTGAAAAGTGGATCCCCAAAGAATATCCATGTCCTAATCCCTGGAACCTGAGAATGTTTCCTTGTATAAAAAAAGCATCTTTGTAACATGATTAAATTAAGGATCTTGAGAGGAGGAGATTACTTCGGGTTAACAGAGTGTGCCCTAAATGCAATAACATGTATCCTTTTTAGAAGGAGTTAGAGGAAATTTCACACACACGCACGCACGCACGCGCGCACGCACGCGAGAAGGCAATGTGAAGATGGGGGCAGATTTGGAGTGATGTAGCCATAAACCAAGGAATGCTAGCAGCCACCAAATAAGGGAAGATGCAAGAAATGGATTTTTCCCTAGAGGTTCTGGAGAAAACATGGCCCTACTAACACTTTGATTTCAGCCCAGTAATACTGATTTTTGGATTTTTGGCCTCCAGAACTGGGGCAGTATAAATTTTTGTTGTTTTATTTAAGTCACCAAGTTTGTGGTAATTTGTTACTGCAGCCACAAGAAACTAATGCAGTGATTTTAGGCCAGTTTAAGTACTTCCCTTTAGTTCAGTTTCCTCAGTTGTAAAATGTAAATAATAATATTATCTAGTTTACAAGGTTCTCGTGAAGATTAAAATTATATTTATGTATTTATGATGCAAGGGAAATATATGTACATACTTTAATTTTCACAATAACCGTGTGAGATAGATATTATTTATGTATGCATATAATATATGTTAATTATATATAAATATTTCTCTTGAACATGCTACCTACACATTCCTGGAGGAGGATTTTAAGGTCCTAGGGAATAACATTACCATAAGTTGGAAGAAACCTGAGTCTCTAAAGAAAGAAAGCCACCCATGATGGGAACACCTGCATGGGACTGACATGGGAATAAATAGAGGTTTATTTTTCTCTGTTGTGGCAAGCCATTAATTTGGTGGTGTATTGTTACAGTAGCTAGTGTTATATAACTACAGAGTTCTTTGTACTTGCATGAAGCAAAAAGGTCACCCACAAGCTTTCCAAGACCTTAGATCTTTTTTGTAGAAGAGTTTGTCAGGAAAAGAGTTGTTGATGCATACCCAACATTTTAATCTTAAAGTTATTGGAAGAAAATGAGCACAGAATCCATAAAGGCCATTTTCAGAAAGTCACTTTTCTGATTCCAGTTGCATTCTAATTAATATCATGAAGCGTTAGCAAACTAAATAAGGAGCAATTATTAGCTATCAGATTCTGGTTTGGGGAGAGAAACGATGGTATACTGTGCATAATTTTTGCATCATTAAAAATTAAATCCCATAAGCATAATGACTCAAGGATCAGGCCCTGACAGTATCTGCAGATGATAAACTATGGTATGTAAGAAAGCAATTTACTAGGTAATGGTGCAATATTTTTTGTATTTAGACAGAATTTTCCAAAAAAGGCAAAATGATATTTTATATCAAATTATTTCCTGTCAGAGATTAGCAGAAGAATAAGAATAGTTACTTAATGGTATTTTCTTTTATATTCGAGTCCATAGATGTATATACTGAGCTGTTATACAGAAAATTTTCATAATTTTTGTGTTTTATAGAAGGTAATTTAATGAAAAGAGCATGGATTACATTGTCAAATAGACCCACGTTTGAAGATTAGCTCCATGACCTTGCTAACAGTGTGAATTTGAGAGTAAGTTTCTTAATCTCATACATTTTCAGTTTTACCACCTGTTAAAATGAAATACTCTCCCTTACCTCGGAGAATCTGCCTTACCTGCAGATTCAATGAGATAACACAGTTAAAACACTTAATAATGAGTCCAGCACATAGTAGACACTTAATAAATGTTAGTTCCTTTCTTCCCTCTTTTTTCCGTGTTGTTGATCTCTCTCAGAGGAAGGTACCTAAAATGAGATTCTGTTGCTTCTTCATGATGAAGTTAAGCTCACAGGATGAATCACACTAGGGCTCAAAAACTGCTGATTAAATTCTCCCAGGAGCTCTATGAGATCTCTGGGCTCTAAGCCAGTTCCTGATGCCCCAAACAGCCAGCCACTATGGAGGTTGCTAACATTTCCATGGGGATGGGAGAATCACTGGCATTTGTGCCTCTTGGTCTGCTTTTCTCTGGGACTTATCATCGTTCCATCAGAGATGATTTTAAGGCTTCAAGGAAACAAAATGTAGCTTATGTCTGAGTCCACTCAGAGTATTAGGGCATGAGCTAATGATAACAAGACCATGGACTTGATCTTGTCATTCCAGAGCCGCAGCACTGCCATCTTATCTCTGACTAGTTGTCACACAAATATGTACACTCTGGGTCCAGGTTGGGACAAGGCATGACACCGTGGATGGTGACCACTAACTGGTGATTAGAAGACTTCTATTTTTGATGAAGCTTGTGATTTCTGTTACCTAAGCACCTGATTTGTCCTCTGTATTCCTCAGGTTTCTTACTGTAAATGGGATTAGCCATGTTTGTCTTACATTCTTCCTTGAAAATCTTTAAGCAAACCAAAACTACCTGCACAGTGCAGTTCATTACTAATTTTGTGTTTAGTGCCATGCCTGTCATATGGCAGTGTGCAACAAGTGCACGCTCTTCCCCTGTGGGAAGAGATGTCTTGGTGTCGTGGAAACTGCTCAGGCTTTAGAACCAGAAACACTTGTTTTCCCGTTCCAGTTCTGTCACTTATTAGCTCTGAGGCCTTAGTTAGGTTACTTCTCTGGAACTCAACTTCCTCATCTGTAAAGTGCGGATGCTAATACCAAATTTATAGAGTTATTTTGAGGATTAAATGAAATAATATATAAATATTACTTCTTTTCATTCCTTTCAGCTCCTAAAATATAATTATATTGCATAATTGTTATATTATTATAGTATATAAAGGTGTGTACTGTGGTTTTGTCATGATGTAATTAATGAAGTATTATAATGGGTATGTAGAATTTCTCTGTAGCTTCCCAGAAACTATATATTTCAGGAATTTCCTACATTTTTATGGTTTATTGGAAGTGAACCTTCTTGTTTTTAAGCATCCTATAAACAAACATATTATGTTTATTTTAAAAACATTTAATCTTTTGATTTGTAAAGGGAGAGGGAATGTGCTCCAAGTTCAGTCCACCATCTTGAAACTGGAAGTCCCATGCTTGCAAATATTTTTATCATCTTAGTTTTCTTCCTATTACTTGAGTGCTGTGCATAGTAGCAGTGGTGGGACAGTGTGGTGCTGAGAAGGAGTCTTGGATATATTAACGTTTTATTTATACATCATCAAGTGGAAAAAAAAAAGACAAAAATTATGCATCAATGCAGAATGAAAAGAGATTGGAAATAATGAAATAGTTCCTTTCACATTTTCAAGACTTGAGAGAAGCCTTGGGGGTTTTCAAACAAGTAACAAGATAAAAATAAAGAGAAAGACCATTGGCTTGAAATTCAGGGGATCTAAAAGTCTTCCCACTTCTGCTATTCCCACTTTGTCCTTTGGTTGGCCAGCTTGCATCAGCTCTCTGGGCCTTGTTTTATCTTCTTTAAATGGTGGTGAAGGAGTGCTATTACCCAGATGGTTTTAATTGTCTTGTTCATGTCGTGCAACTGTTAAGGTCAACATCTAATTCATCAGATGCCTGGGAAATTCATTGCTTGAGGTTTAAAAATAGAATTCTGTGAGAAAAATAAAAATGATAAATCCAAGATATGAGGATTCTATTTTGTTTAACAAGAGGAACTGAGGGCAAAACTCTAAGAACCAAAGATGCCTTAATATTTTAGCAGGAATATGAATATAGAAATAATAAATTGTGAAGCTTTAAGTTTGGCATGACCTGGCCAGGAAATGAAACCAGTCACACTGAGCAATTAAAAAAATCATATGGAAAGGATGTTCATTTTGTAACAGTGTCTGTCTGCCTCACAACCTTTGTGGTAATAAGGTAGATATAAATAAATAAATTGATTTTTAAAAAGATGAGGCCAACTCACCAAATATTTTTTAAATATATACACACACACACACACACACACACACACACACACATATATATGTACACGCCCACACACAAACTTCAAAAGCTATAATTGGATGCCAATAAGTTAATATGGCTTGTCCATGTGGAGCGTGTGCCTAAGTGTGTTATCAAACAATAGATCATGTAAAAAAATTGAAAGTAGAGTGCTTTTTGAGTGAAGGAGGGTTATATTTGAGGACACTGCCTTATATCTTTGAATACCTTAGAGCTCTTTGTGTCTTTGAAGTTTTGTTTTTGTATTATAATATTAATGGAGAGAGTAGAACAGAAAGGGGAATATGACCCAAGTTTATTTTTCCTTGCTTAGAGTGAGGAAATAGCATCTTTCAAAAGGTAAAAGCCAAGGAATTTGGAAAGAGTGGAACAAAAAAGGTTGATGATTGGGATAAATGGACATTTCATTAATTTTTTCATTCAGCGGATATTTATCAAGGGCCTATTAGAAACCATACCCTAAAAGCTTTGCAAAGAAAAAGGGGGTGGGCAAAAGGAATTTGATGTTTATAAAAGACATGTATGACCTGATGTGGAATTATTTTAGCAATACGTGAAATTTTCAGGCAGCAAGAGAATGGGACTGGGGAATGAGGACTGAAGGTGAGGACGCGTGGGAGGTGAGATGGGGAAATGCGACAGCTCCAGAAGCAATATGGGAGAAGAGTAAGATGTGGGAATGTCTTAAAGAAAAATGTGAGCATTGGAAAAATAACTAGAAGAGAAGACAGGCTGCCAGAAAGCAATGGAAAACAATATGGTTAACATAAGAACATATTGACAGGGTTGAAGGATTTACTGTGATGATTGCATGTGGAATTAAGTTGTCATGAAGAAGCTAACTGGGATGACTGCAGAACTACAACTGGCACAATACAGTATAAGTCATCAAGAAGGAGAAAACATGCATTTATTTTCAGTAAGGAAAGAGCATTACTCTCATCTGCTGCAAATGGGAGAGGCTGAACCTACAGAAGGTGAAGAGGAAAGGAACCAATATTTTTAGCCCTTATTATGTATAAGCCACTTGACGTAGATGATTTCCTGAATCCTGACAAGTCTAGGATATTATACCCATTTTCCATAAGAAGAAATGAAAAGTCAGAAATTTTAGGTAATTGGCCAAAGTCACGCAGCTGGTTAAGTGGCAGTGCT
This sequence comes from Propithecus coquereli, assembly GCF_000956105.1. Taxonomy (NCBI): domain Eukaryota; kingdom Metazoa; phylum Chordata; class Mammalia; order Primates; family Indriidae; genus Propithecus; species Propithecus coquereli. Next base: position 4,251,044 of record NW_012134525.1, on the reverse strand, counting down.
GGGATTCCAAGTCAGATCCATCTGCTTTGCAAGTAAGCAAAGGTGCAGCAGTCAAGATCCAGCCAGGCGTGCGTGCTGTGGTGGCTCACTACTGTAATCCGAACACTTCGGGAGGCTGAAGGGGGAGGATCACTTAAGCCCAGGAGTGCCAGACCAGCCTGGGTAACATAGCCAGACCTTCATCTCTATAAAAACTTAAAAAATTAGCAGGTGTGGGGGTGCATGCCTCTAGTTCCAGCTACTGGGGAGGCTGAGGCAAGAGGATCCCTTGATTCCAGGAGTGTGAGGGTATAATGAGCTGTGATTGTGCTACTGTACCCTTGGTAACAGAGACCCTGTCTCAAAAAAAAAAAAAAAATCCAGTCCAGAGACCAAAACCACACCAATTCATTTTACAGAGTTGAATATTAAAAGGTATATTCAAGGTGTTGAAGACCTGAAGATACAAAAATTGAACATTAACGAATCACAGAGGTAGCAACTGCAGGAAGCAGTGACCAGCCATTGGGTTGGGAGAACAGAGGGGGAGGCTGGAATTGTCAAACCTAGAACTTAGGAGGAAGGACCCCCTGGGACGGGAACCTACTTGCTTGCTAGTGCTGGTGTCTGTGAGAGTGTGAGTGGTGGCTGTTTCGCCAGTGTTGGAAAAACTGCAAACTGGAATCAACACTACTACCAGGCTGAAGAAGCACTGCCAGGGTGAGGCACACAGGAGCAGGAAGCTGACCAGACGCAGAGTCTCTCCTTCCTGCTCCTGACATCCTGTCTCCCTCAGTGTCCCCTGTTGGCAGAGTCTCACAAAGCCTCTGGCACAGGCGCTTCTCGGGTTCCAGCCCCAGGACCACAAAGCCCATTATAGAAGGGTGGGTCTTAAACAGGATATGTAGCTTAAGGATTGGAACAAACAAAAGAAGCTCTGAAAAACAATTTCATTATTTTCACCCTACCCCTCCGCATCCCCTGTAACAGTTCTGAAGGGTTTTATGCTTAACAGAAGGAACAACAGATTTTAATATTGGTTTTGGAGGAAGGGACATGAATAGCCACATTTTACTAATTTCTGTGAATTAATGTAAAATCAATACTGCAGAATATATTTGAAAGAAATATAGCTTTAGAATTTTCAAGTATATACAGAACTGCTTTACTTGGGCATTAAATAAATAAAAATGCATATTAATTACTCTGCCCAATGAGGTTGAGAAAAGACAATTAATTGTTTAGCTGCTGAAGATTCTGTTATTAGGACAGAAGGACAATTAGCTTTAAAAGCATTGCTCAGAACATGTACTTTTTTTTTTTGCCAAATGTTTCTTTCTTCCAAAAGAGAACAAACCCTTTCTCACAAGAACCACATTGTGAAAAAGCAAATGCTAAACAGGAATTAGGAAAAAGAAAACATCCCCAAAGCCCATGGGAATGACAATTCCTGGTTAACTGTAAAAAATGGAGAATGTAATTGAGACAGATGACCAGATTTAGGAAAAATAAACCTCACCATTAAAATCTAATTAAATATTTGCATTTCAGCATTAAGTTTCCTTTCAAAAGTTTTGTGAGCAGCGGGGTGACAGTGAAGATTATTGACTATAATTTGCCGAAGTTTTTTAAACTAAATTAGTTTCGTGCAATGTATGGAAGGTTTACACAACCGCACTTATCCAGTGGCTGCTTTATTATTCTTTTAAAGTGAATCATTTATAACTGTTCTCAGAGATCTTTTATCAGCCACTTATCTCCTTCAACTGGACTCGTGACGCCAAGGGATAAAATGAATTGCTGGCTAATATTGTGAGAATTAATCAGACCACAACAGCGGGAGAGTAATGACTTACTTACAGTTAGATATTTGCATTTGGCAGTAAAATCACAACAAAAATATAAGGATGTTTAATCTTTGGCTTCGACTGGAACACTGGAACATGTTGACAATACCAAAAAAAAAACTTAAACACAAAAATCCCGTGTTTTAATTTTGGGTGCTTACCTAATCTGAGGTATTAATTTATTTTGGGAAGAAAGCTCTTATTTGATTCAAAGTTTTTTTTTTTTTTTTTTCTATTTTGCAGTACCTTCGAATAAAATTGGTCTAGTTTCCTGATTTTTTTTTTTTTTCTATTAGAGATCTTTGGATGGATGAGAGAGTCTTTTACCCCTCATCTCACCTTCCTCCAAAGTCTTGGTTCTGTTTAGTTCTTTGTTTCCTTTCTGTCCCTCAACCCCACAATAACTTAGAAGAAAGGAGTGGTAAAAGCAAGACCCAGGTGGTGGAAATAGTCCTGCTGCTGTTCTGTTGAAATGATTTCATACACTGCTTGCTCTTTTCTCTTAGTCCGGCATTTTCAAAAAACAGGATTGAGTTCTTGGTTGCTATATAAACACCAGAGAAAGTGTACAATGAGAAATTATTTCCTGATTTGAGTCTATTGAATCAAATGCTTTGGAGAGCATTTCCTATGATCAGAAGCCACTTTCTTCAATTTATATGTCTGCAGCTAGTGTGTTAATGGCATCCGTTACTGTTTAGTTCTGGTCATTTGTAGAAATGCAGGTGTCCTCCTCAGTAGCTATATGATTTTTGGCGTTTGCTGGGTGCATGCCCATGTATATACCATATACATATGTGAATGTACCGAATCATATTAAGTCACATATATTTTTTCACTTTTCAGAGGTTGTGTGGTGTCATGCAAAATACATAGACTCAAAAAGACCTAAGTTTAAATCCCATTTCTACCATTTTAAATGCTATTTCCAGGTTATGTCATTCATCTCTAGGAATTTTATTCCCCTTGTGAGTAAAATGAGGCTAATAATATGTACCTTGTTGAGTTGTTGTGAGGATTAGAGATTGTAAATGAAACATGTATGATGCTTGCTCAACAAATGATAGCAATGATTGTTCCTATCATTATTAGAGAATCAGCACCTTTGGAGTTCCTGCATTTCTTGCAGTTTCTGGATATAGCAAATAATAAAGCCTGTTACATTTGGCTGGAGCAGTTCCTGGGTTGTAGCCCTGGAAAATCTAAGCTCTGGGTCTGTCTTTGGACTGGTGCAGCTCTAGTTAAGAAGATGGAGCCCCCAGTGGAATCTTGTGCGTCCTGTTTTATGGTCTTTCTGAAGTCTGCCTTCTCAATTTCACAGAGCAATTTGCCGTCTCTTCCTATAAACTCCTCAAGGGAAGAGACTGTGTTTTTTTAGTTTTCTTTGTATCGCTAGAACTGGCTCATAGTGGGTACTTAGTGCATGCTAAGTGAAATGTATGACTATGGTGAGGGTTTTGTTTTTAATCCCAAACTCTCAGATGACATTATTATTTCTTTTCCAAGATTCCCCTTACTTCTACTTTGCTATTTTGTTAACAAATTGCTTCTTTGTCCTTTGGTCAGAATTTGATCCAGATTAGGATCTAGGGATGGCAAATAGGTTTCATCTTGTGAACCAACTCTGCAGGGAGCAGATTCCCATTGGATTGTTACCCAATTTTCAGTCCGAATGAATGCCACAGTCCATTAGTGGTGGCTGTCATAGATCTGGGGGAGGGGAGCAAGCATGTCATGTATTTGCTGCCCTCACTAGAGTTACTTCTTTTACCCATTAGGATTTAAGCCCTCTTTGGATGTTTTCCTTGCATTCCATAGGCTTGGCTGGTTGGAGTGCGGGAGGTCAGAGGATGAGAATCTCCTGAGTCTCATTCCTTCCTCTAACATTACTTGAATGTCACTATAGTAAAGGGTGACTCTCCTGACACACAGGGAGACAACACTGGCTTTGGGGTTTACCTGTCATAGGCAGAGGCTGGGCAAATGTCCTTCCATCAGGCGCGTATCTGGTGATGTCTGAGTGGGGATCAATTTTCCTAAAGTCTCCTGCTGAGAGTAAGAAGGAAACATCCAAGGTAACAGCTGACAATAACACCACTTTCAATTTTGGCAAACCCTGGGCTGAATTTGGAATTCTGATCCAAAATCCGTAGGGATATTAGGGAGGTTATCTCCCTGAGCCTCCATCTTCTTTAAAATGGGAATGGAAATATCAGGCTTGTCACAGGCACAGTGAGGGTAAAGAAGGAATTTTTGTTATGGTGTAATTTGAAGAGGACATCATCATCATCATCATTATTATTGAAAGTAGGTTAATCTTTTAAAATAAAACTCAATCATGCTTACTGTAAAAACGTCCAGCAATATAAACAAATAGGAAGAAGAAATCAGCTCAAATCACACTACCCACCAATAACTAGCATAACATTTTGATGCACACCCTTCTGGAAATCTCTCTTTAGGATAAATCATAAGATACCAACAAGTTTAGTGACCTATTTTATTCAACTGAACAATATGTTCATAGATACTTTTCCACGCTGATAAATTTAAATCTATGCAGTATTTCTTTTTAACTGTTCATTATGGAAAATTTTAAATATCCAAAAGCATTCAGAATGTTGTATACCCCCCATGTACCTATTATCTAATTTTTTTCCATCTATATCTCCCTCTGACTCCACCCCCACCCCACCTCATCACCGGATCACTTTAAAACAAATCCCAGACATTGTATCTGTGTTAGTTTCCTAGGGCTGCCATAACAAATGACCACAAACTTAGTGTTTTAAAACAACCAGACATTTATTCTCTCACAACCAGGAGGCTAAAAATCAGAAATCAAGGTGTCGACAGGATTGGTTCTTCTGCATGCTCTGAGGGAGAATCTGTTCCATGCCTCTCTTTTTTAGCTTCTTGTGGTGCCAACAATCCTTGGCATTTCTTGGCTTGTGACTACATCACTCCAATCTCTGCCTTTGTCCCCAGGGGCTTCTTCGCTGTGTGTATGTGTCTCTCTGTGTTCTCTCTCTCGTTTTTTTTTTAAATAAGTATACCAGTCATTGAATTTACAGCCCACCCTAGGATGATTTAATCTATGAGATTCTTAATTATATCTGAAAATATCTTATTTCCAAATAAGGTCACATTCTGAGGTTTTAGGTATAGGTGAATTTTGAGGGGACACTATTCCTTCCACCTATATCTCAGGACTAATGTTCTGAATATTCCACAGTTTTTAACCTGTCTGTGCTCATGATAGTACTGGTTGTTTCTAGTTTTTCACTATGCATACATCTTTTCACTCCTGTGTAAGATGGCTGAGCCAAAGGATTTACGTTTTTCATTATGATACATATTGCCAAACTATCTCCTAGAAAAAACTAATTTGCAAACAGAGCATGAGTGTGCACTCATCAACCTTGGAGTTTGTCCTTTTCATCAATCCTTACTAATTTGGTAAATAGGAAATATTTTTAGTTACATTTTTTTCAATTATAAGTGAGTAGGGGTGATTCTTTTGAAAAGAAAGAATATGCAACAGTGGTAGAAATAAAAGAGAAGAACAGCTAGGAATGCCTGAAGGCTGAGGCTCAAAAGTGATTCAGATCAAATCATTTCCACCAATACCACTTGTATCAAGAAGTTCAGGGGAAAAGCACTAGAGAAATGCTATTAATCTTCTATATGTAGGGTATATACATTACACTGTGGGATACTTATAGCAGAAAATGAATGCCCTGCAGATCAAGGAAATAACCTCTTTAAGTTTCTGTGGACAATTGTAACAAAATGTTCAATCTAGAGGAATTATTGCCCATTGGAGGTCACTTCCTTAACCAAAGGGCAATACTTTTTCCAATTACATATTTCACGGCCAGGTTGTATATTAGGCTTTTGTTCATTTTGAAAAAAGAAAAAAAAGCTATTCTAGGTATTCTCCTGTCCTGTTTACCATCAGTCAGACCTATCAGGTTAGCTAACAGAATTATAGGGCATGACCAGTTCTCTGGCTAAAGGTCAAAGGACCTTGAGGAGTAGAATCATCAAAAATGATAGTTTAAGACTTTAACAAAGTCATGCTTTGTTCCATGTTTTACCTTCCTTTCATTAATAACTTAGATTTAAAAATAGAACATTTTTGTGTTTTAATTACCAAAGTAATACATGTTTATTTACAATATTTAAATGATAAGGCATTACATATAGTAGAACGTGAAAGTCCCCTTATTTCACCCTATGATAGGTAAATTGGAACATATTTTCCCAGGTTTTTTACTATGCATATACAAACATTTTTATTGTTATTATGTTTGCAAAATTGGGCTCATGTTGCTCTGAAATTTTCTTTTTTTTACCTATTCATACATCTTGCACATTTTTATCATGGAAGTATATATAGATCTATTTTGCTTTAACAGCTGCAATGTACATCACTAGAGGAATGTGTCACAGTGTATATTTAGTCATTTCCCTATTGATTTGGATTACTGCTGATTTTTCACTCCTGTAAACAGTGCTTCACACTATTTATACAGAATTGCGTTCTTTTGCAAGTATTTTTATAGGATAAATTCTTGATGAACAATTGCTCTGAATCAAAGAGCAATGCATACTTTACACATTGATAGATTCTGCCAATTTGTCTCCCTTCCTCCCCCTGAGCAAGGTTGGTCCGGGTTCTACTCCCACTAACAATGCATCAGAGTCCCTAATATCTTCATTTTTTTTTGTTTTTTTGTAAATTAGACAATGTTTTTTGATTATATGAAACGGAGGCTTCTGGAGATAATCAAAGACTTCAACTTTCCATCTGGGAGACACTTTGCATCTATGTCATTCTTTCTTGCCCCAAAGTCAAACTGGTCCAGTAGATGCTCCACAAAACAAAGCACCTGGGAGATCCATCTGACCACCTGGAGGATTTGGGGACATTACTGTTACAGGAATGATCAGTGCTGGATCACCAGCCTGAAAGCAACCTTTAATTTTGTGCTCTTGTACTCCTGGAAGACATTCTTAGCACAAATACTCTTCACCTAACAGGCTGTATAATTAAAAATGCTGATAGCAAATATTTACTGAATGTCTACTATGTGCCGAGTATTATGCATATTTTACCTAATTTCATCCTCACAAGAAACCTGAAACATCAGTATTATCCTACCTATTTTCCAGATAGAGACTCTAAGATTCAGAGAGCTGAAGAGACTTTCTCACATACTAAGTGGCAGATCTAGGATTTCTATCTGTTGTCTAACCTCAAAGCCCATGTTCTTTCATGACCAAGGGCTCTCTCTCAACAGTAGCACCTTTAGCTATGGCTTTGACTGGTTCATAATTGGCTACTATAGTTCACTGATGGGGGTTTTGAATACATCACTAGCTTTTTGAAGTTAAAGATCATCCACTGACCATTTATTCCTTCTTTCATTCACTCATTCCTCATTCATTCACCAAACATTTATCTGCAATGTGCCAGATAAAAGAAGTGTGGTTCCTCCTTTTGAGGGTCTCAGAGTTAAGTGAGGGTGTAAACCAGTGTTTACAGCAGAGAGATAACTGTTGTAACAGGGAATGGATTCAGGACGTCCTGTGAGCCCAGAGAGGAAGCGTCTGTTTCTGTTTTCAATGGACAGGGAAAGCTTTGCAAATCAGGTGACCTCTGAATAGAGACAAATCCTCCATCTCCCACAAAATATCCCTTGATGTCACTTTCACAAGCTGGACAGAATTAGATCAGTTGACTTTTGAGGAGAAAAGGGCAAGGACTTAGTGTTTCAGATGGAAAAACTATATCCTTTTTATCTGATAATATAATTTTAAAAAATTAAATAATTCAGGAAACTAAAACCACTGGTAAATTTGCTGTGTATCTTTTTGAATCTTGCAATGACTCCCCACCCCTTCCCCTACCAACACACAATTGTATTTTAATACTTTCCTAAAATTTGCTTTCTTTACCCCCAAATAAATAGAGGTTATATATCAATATAATCCTTACCTTTAATCTTTTAAACAGGAGTATACCGTTTCAGTACACAGACTTGTCAAAATTTATTTATTCAATCTCAGTGGACACTTTGGTAGTTGCTAATTTTTTATACTGCAGATAACACTGCAATGGATCTCTCTGTATATACAGCTTTGAAACCTTGTTGTTATTCCCACAGGTAAAATTTCTAGAAAGAGAATTGCTGAATCAAGCAAGAGGATGCATACTGTCAGATTGTCCTAAAAAAGATTATATTAACTACACTCCTATTGTTTCTGAGAATTCCAGAAAGATTTTGGAATCTGAAAGAAGCAAGTACAAGTCCTGGGTCAGCCACTTTCTAGTTGTTTTAAAGTTGGCAAATTACTTATACCTGAATCTCAGCTTTCTCATGTCTGAAATCCATTAATGATACTTATCTCAAAGGGTTATATAAATTGAGATAATTTTTATGTATAAAGAATCTCGTAGCATGCCTGGCACAAAACAAGCATTTAATGTGTAGTAGTCACTGGGTCTGTAGAAAGCTACAGTTCTGGGAAAGCGAAAAGAGTAATTTTTCATCTCATAATAATGAACCTATTTCAGGGTTCTGGTGTGATGAACTATCTAATACACAACGAGCTCTTAGAAATGGCCTTCCCACAAAGACCGAAGCCCTGTACACACATGCGGCCTTTGTATTCTGTAGTCTTGTGTGAAGGTTCCCCCAAGCATGTCCCTTTTCCCATCTTATTTATCAGATTGAATGTGTCTGGGACACCACCCTCTGTGCCTTAATGGCCAGGTTTAAGAACGCTTTTTCTTTTTATAATGTAAGGTCTTTAAAAAAGAGTATTGCTGATCTATAATCTGGAGCTGTTTCATGAAGTCCTAGATCACTTGCAGTGAGATAAATTGGACCCACATAGTAACACATTAAAAACAGGGACATCTGCACAGCTTCCCCTAGTGCTTTATAACTGGTCTCTTCCTTTTAAATCCACATCTGTTATATAGCTCCCAAGTAAATGGCACACATTTTGCTTAAAGACAGGACAGACTGTAAAGACTAAATTTTATTTTTTCTGACCATTAGTGCCTGCCATCAAACAGATTGTGAAAATGCACACATTTTTGAGCTGTAAGCGGGCATTTTGTATGCATCCCCACAAAGAAAACAATTCATTTCCCTTAAAAATATGTGTGTGTTTACATTTATTTGTTCATATACATATTCGCTTCTTTATTTAGGAAATATTTTGAGATTTGCAGTGGGGAATTCTGAATTTACATATTGTTATGTGATTTAAAAGGGTGTTTTTGAAATTTTTTTTCCCCAAGAATGGCAGAATCTTGATAATTGTTGAGGCTGGATACATGTGGGATCATTATACTATTCTCTTTACCTTATACATGTTGAAAATTTTGCTTAATAAAAATTAGATTAAGAATATTATATTTTTCTGAGCCAAAATATACCCTATTTCACTGTGTTCTGTGCACAGCAGAACATATAAAATGCCACATTATACTGAGAAAAGATCCTTAGAGCTTAGCATAAAGTCAAATGACTGAGAACAACCAATGTTCTGTTGGCCTTTGATTAGAGTCAAGTGTTTTTGTGGTATTACAATCTGACTGAGCTATAGAGAGTCACTGCAATTTACTTTGAATTGTAAATGTCCAACATAAGAATTTTTAAATCCTATTCTTTGCTCTTATCTTTTGATTATTTGAGATTTCGGTCTAGGTCTCATTCACCCTTTTTTTTTTTTTCCCCTTGTAAGGGCTATTTAACTTTTCAAGTGATACAAGCCAAACTTAGAATATGAGAATTAGCATTAGAAGATCTGGTTTTGAATCTCATGTCTGTACGACCTTAAGAAAGATTTAATTTCTCTGAAAATCCTTTTTTTCATACATAAAAATTGATGTAAAAATAATCCTCCCAGGACCAGTATGAAGTTAACATAGAGAGTGCGTAAAATGTGCTTTACAAACTGTAAAGCCCCTGCAGCTGGAGGGTATTGTGATTACATCCCTATAGGGAGCCGGCATCTCAGAGAATAAAGGACACTTGTGTAACTAGAGCACAGAATAAACACAGGGCAGTATAATATCCTTCCTCTCTGTGGGACAGTACTGAGGGAAAGAGTTTGATAACCTTACTCACACCAAGTAGCGGTTTTCACATGTTAACACACCCCTGGGAGTTTGTTAAGATTTCAGACTTCCAGGCCAATCCATGGGGTGCTGATTCAGAAGGTCTAGGGTGGGGATAAGAATTTGTATTTTTTCATAAACATCCGTGGGGATTCTGATGTAGATAGCCCAAAGATGACAATGTGGAGAACATGGCTTCTAAGGTGTAACAAGTTATCCTTTTGAAGGATATTTCTAGGTTGAAAGAAGACTGTACGAGAAGGGAATATTTAACCCAAAGAAATAAGTCACTGAGAACTTCATGTAGGAAAGAATTTTGAATGGCATCTCCCTGGGGTCCTTCAAATTGTACCCCACAATAATCACAACTAGATTTAAATAAGAACATGACTTTTTTTTTTTTTTTAATGGTATGGCTGCCTTATATTGAAGCCTCTTTGGGTGATTTTGCTTCTATGTGGATCTATCCTTAAGGGAATGTTATTCTGGAGACTTTATTTGTGTTTTCTGAATTATTTTGAGTGTGATTATTGTTTTGTCAGAATACTATAGCTTTTCCTTTAGATAATTGACTTTATAGGGGTTTGTTGCATTGTTAAATGTGATTTTTATTTAGACTCAGGGCTAAAATATTTCCTTTGGGGAACACATCTTTGGCTTTGTAATGTAAGTCAATGGAAAAATAGGTTTTGATTAAAAGAAAATTGCTTTATAGTCAATTTTTTTACAAGAATTGGGACAATTGCATTAGAGGAGATTGCCCTGTATATCTATTCTCCAAATGTTATTTACTTTTACAGTACAGCTATTATTCAATGTTCTCTTTGTCCTCTTGGGTTTTCCTTCTCCATTCAGACTATTACAGTTTGATTTCCTAATTATGCAATATTTAAGTCAAATAATATGAAGGATATAAAAGCATTTTGGAAATGATAGTATTATAAAAATGGAAGATATTTTTAATAATTCAGAACTTCCTTCATCTTTTGTGCTCTCTGTACCATACCTAGATTCTCAAGATGTTTGGCATGAAGGATATTCTAAGTACACGCTATTCTCTGCCTAGATAGAACCCTACCTGGAATCCCTGCCTCCTTCTCTGTTCCCTGAGTTGAGCAAATTAGAATGTAATGTTGAGTTTCCCCCTATCTTCTGTAAATTCAGGATCAGCGGTAGAGCTGAAAGTGGACAGATAGATGTACCAGGGAAAAAAATTCTTGCATGACTATTTTCCTTAATGCTAGTCTTAAGCAGGCTGCTGAAGTATTTTATTCTATATACTAGATTTTGGTGATGACCTCCTCTCAAGGTATTTAGAAGGGCAGCATAAGGACTGTGTCTCCTTCTTTTGATTGCTGTATCAATTAGGGTGTTATCAGGAAATAAAATTCATCCCAGATGGCTCAAATTAAGGGACCCTAATGGAGTGATTACTTTCAGTTGTGGAAGCAGGGTTAGCAACATGGAGGCACTTAGACTTAGCAATAATAGGAAATTGTTGCCACCCAAAGGACAAAAAGAACAAGGGAAGGAAATAGTGCTGTGATAGTCCAATAACAACTAGAACCATGGGGAGAGGCTGCTTGGCTAAAGCTGTGATAGTGGAAGGATGCAGAAACAGAGACTTATCTGAGAAAGAGCAGGAAAAGATGCCTCAACTTCTCAATATCTTCCATTGGCTGTATCCAACTAGAAGCCGGTGTCAAGGAAACTCAGATGATAGGTCTTGTCAGTTGGTGAGTCAGCAAGAATCAGCCTCCTGGGATGCAGCACAAAAAATATAGAGCCTAGCTGGAATGGGGGGAGTTGATGAAGGTTATCTAGCACAAATGTTCTTTAGCAACGACTGAAGATTTTTCTCCCATTTTCTCAAATCTTTTATTTGCTTCTCATCAGGTAACATCTTTTTATAATGCAATACTTTGAGTTATTATTGATTCTTTAAGTTAAAATACTTTTGGTTGTAATGCATAAGTATGATGATTGACCTGAGAAATGTTAATTGACCGAATTTTTTCACATGAACAAAATGGAATTGGTAAAATTCTAAATGACATGAAAACATTTAAATGTGAGTTTGTGTTTGAGTCACTAGAAAAAATAGTATGGATAACATTTTGCAGGAAATGCATTAGTGCTTAACATATTTTATTGTTAATTGTCTACACATGAATAAAGATTTTTCAAAGTGAGTGTTTCAATGTAGCCTTCTGATCCCAGGGTTTTTTGTTTGTTTGTTGTTGTTGTTGTTTTTTTTTTTGACATTGTGATTTTTCATGTACCTCCTCTGATTGAGGTACATTTTTGTCATTAAATTTTCTACTTTATTAAAAATATTACCAAATATGCAAACTATTCGTTTTATCCTGGACTTGAGCCTCATCCTTTTGCTGAACCCCAACTTCAGGGATATATTGTAGAGTGAAAAGGAGGGAGGGATGAAGAACAGGTGAATTTCAGAAATATGGTGGTCACATAAAATCCGTGATGTCAAAATGGTAGTGGCCAATTGGCTAAATAAAAATATCCTGCTACCCTGAATTGTGAGTTCAGCAGAGATTGAGTTGGAGTTTATCATATGAATATAAACTGATTAACTAAGTAACTAAATTGCAATATTGCCACTTGTCCTAGTTAAACAATTTGAATTGAAGGAAAGGGAAACCACAAGAGTCTGTAGCATTGGATACAACTGGGGTCTGAGGAGAACAATGGTGGTGACTGTGATGTGGGGGTGATAGACATGGTGATGATGGTTGGTGGGTAGTGTTGGTAATGACAGTGAAGGAATGTGGAGATGCATATGGGGATGATGATGGCGGTAGTGGCGCTGGAGCTGGCTACACTAGTAGTTGAACTGGTATCATTGGTGATAGCGCCGATGGTGGTGGAAGTGGTAATGGTGGTTGTAGAGGTGAAGATGGTTGGTTGGGAGCAGAGCTGGTGTTGAAGTGAGGATGCTGGTGGTGCTGGAGAAAGTGGTGGTAGTGGTACTGATGATTGCAGAAGTGATGGTAGGGCTTAGAACTTACCAAGTTTTATGAAGAGAGGTGATGCCATATGATCTTTAAATTTTTTTATGTGTCTTTGGTTGGAAACAAATAATGAAGCTCAGTAAATTTACTTGCAAAGAGATTTATCAAGCTAAACACTCGCTTTGCAGATGCTCTTTAAGCTTTTCCTTAATTACAGATATTAGCCTCATGCTGAGCCAAAAAGCACCACTCCTGTCAATTTCAACACAGTGCCCAAGTTCTTCTAATAAATATTATTCAACCCCAATTATTGGAAACTTTTGGAGGAAACCTGGCTACTTCTATTGAACACAGTGCACTTGAAAGTTGATTTTTATCTGGAAAGTAATGCTATTTAGTCAGGGATTATCTTTTATCTCTGTTTGAGAAACAGCTGGAAGTGTAGCTACTGAGATTTGATATTTGTCTTCCTGCACTTGACTGCCAAGCAAAATAATTTCATTTGTAATCAACAAAATGTACCTTCATAAATTAGCATAAACATATACCATTGAAAGACTGAATATACAAGCCTGACCTTCTAGTAGATTAATGATCTTTTTTTTTTGAGAGACAAGAATTTTCTTTGCGTCTCTGACTTTGAAATTAAACAAAAATGCTAGAGTAACATTTTCCTTTCTTCATTCTTTAAAATAAGCCTCCTGCCTTCTCAGTGGCAACAGGTGACTTATGTTTCCAGCTATGAGAATCACATTTGATTCTAAAGAGCAGCACGAACTCTGCTCAACAAACTTGTGTTGCCTAAACAACTGAAATATGTTTTCCTATTTGATACAGTTAAGAATATCAGGCACAGAGAAATACACATTTAATAACCATGGTTTATATTTATTGAAATTTGCTATGCAGCAGGAACTTTTCCTGTACGATCTCATGGTATTAATACATTCTCTCCATTTTACAGACAAAAAGAATGAGGCTTAGTACATAGGCAGGATTTGAATCTAGCTGCCTCCTGGAACCCATAGTCTTAATTAAGCATGATGGTATGCTTCCTGTCAGGTTTCTGACAATTTGGAATTTAGCTCAAATTTTCCCCTTCTACTTGGGAAACCAAGTAGACATATTCTTTTAAAAACTTCTGGATTTGTTGGAGAAGAACAAGGATTGTCCTCTAGGAGAAATGGAAACCATATGGAGAGGATCTCTTGACTCAGAAATTATTTATTTAAATGAAGAGATTAGACTGGGATTTGGAAGTCCCCAATGCTGGTTCTTGTTCTGCAATTTACCAGCCATGTGATCATGACTTAGTCCCTTAATCCCCAGAGGCTTGGAGGATTAAAGGCTCATTTTTCTCATCTGTCAAATAGAGAATCTTCCATACCCATTTTAGATAATAACAACTCTGTAAAGACTAAACACTCTAAGTAACTCTTTACTAGACTACTATGATAACTTCTTGATTAGTCTCCTTCCTTTGCTCTCCTTGCAAAGCCATTCTCCATATTTTTGCCATCATACTTTTTCTAAAGTGCAGCATTAACCATGGTTCTCAACTGCTCAAAAACCTTCTTTATCTAACCCATTACCTATAGGGTAATGTAAATGTGCTTACCCTGATATTCAAGGTTCTTTTCCATCTCGTCCCAACCTAGCCTTCCAATCATCTCTCTCAATATTCCCCTTTGATTAGCTTATGTGCCAGTTAAACAGAATTAGTTGTCACATTAATCCCTGTCTTCATACATTGACTTGCTTATCAATTACTTAGTATTTATTGAGCACTGCTGTGGACTGAATTATGTCCCCTCAAAATTCATGTGTTGAAGTCCTAACCCCCAATGTGACTGTAACTGGAGATAGGGCCTTTAAGGAAGAAGTTAACATCAAATGAGGTCATGTGAGTAGGGTCCTGATCTGAAAGAGCTGGTGCCCTTATAACAAGAGGAAGAGAGATGGCTAACTCTCCTAACAATGCACACACTGAGGAAAGGCCATGAGAGGACACAGCAAGAAGGCAGCTGTCTGCAAGCCAGGAAGAGAGCCCTCACCATAACCCAGCCCTGCTGTCTTACTGATCTTCGACTTCCAGCCTCCAGAACTGTGGAAAAACAAATTTATATTGTTTAAGTCACCCAGTCCATAGTATTTCATTATGGCAGCCCAGACGGACTAAGACAAGAACCTTCTATGGTTAAGGATGCTGATCTGAAGGGAGCACAAATTCCTTTATTTTTGTTTCGGTGACCTGGATTGCTGGCTAGTGAGTTTTTCCCCAATCCCAGTGTGACCTGGCTTTGGCGAATCTCCTCCATTGGCCAGGGGAGTTTCCAGTATGTCTCAAAGTAAGGTTTATTTATGATCAATATTTACAGAATTATGGAGTATTTCTTTGAAATTAAGATGTGAAGATGTAGATGCCTGCTCCTTGTTGAAGATTTGAGTAGATAAATACAAATTACAAAAGACCCATTTTTTCCTGCTAGCTAGTGGGAACATTAATAGCTGAAGTGATCATCAAAATGATTGGCACAGTCTGTTATTTCACCAATAATATGAGTGAGAGGAACTGTTGAAAGAGGATAAAAGAAGGAATAATACATTAATCAATTATTTTTAGAAAAAAAACAAGAAAAATAAAGTTACCTGTAGTTAAAATATTATTTTAAATAAATTATTTTTATTTAAAAAAAATTATCGTTTCCCTCCTCTCCCATCTTTGTATTGCCACTTTATTCAACAGAGCATTGATCCTCCTCTGGAATTATGGTGGGAAATTAATCTAAACTTTTAATTGCAATGCGTTGATGTTAGGGTGGGCAAATTGCCTCTGATGTGGTTATTATTAAGATTGCCATTATAACTCTATACAATAAAACCTCATTAGTGACGTCTTCATCCTTGGGAGATCAGCTGAATTGTTCCTCACACCTCGGTGGGTACATTCCATGCAGGTCATGGAAAATTATGAGACTGATTTGCACTTCTACTGCATTTCTCTCTCTGCTTCCAAGTCCTTTACAAACACATGTATCATAATATGAGAATGGAAACAGCAGATGCCCAGAAAAGTTTGACAGAAAAGGTGGCATGCAAAGTTTTAAAGACT
Organism: Propithecus coquereli; assembly: GCF_000956105.1. Taxonomy (NCBI): domain Eukaryota; kingdom Metazoa; phylum Chordata; class Mammalia; order Primates; family Indriidae; genus Propithecus; species Propithecus coquereli. The sequence goes on along the minus strand of NW_012134525.1, from coordinate 4,234,991 downwards.
GAGCTGGATTTCTCTAAACGTATTAACAGTGTCCCATCAGAATCCTGGGGACAGATCCCAGGGTGTCCTCACTGTCTGACCCAGAAATTAGAACTTGGTATTATCTAATATTAAAGTGTGTATTTATTAATGACTTACAATAGTATTAAGAACTTCATAATTATTTTCAATATTTATTGCATACTGCTATGTTAGAACCTTTTCTAATTCTTACAGCAACTCTTCCAGGCAAATATAATTATTCTTATTTTGCAAGTGAGGAAACTGAGGATTAGAGAGAGAGAACCTTTCTCCAAAGAGAGGTTGCCAAAGTCTCAGAGTTAGCAGTTGGCAGGGAGAGGATTTAAACCCAGCCCATGCTCCTTTCATTATACCACATGGCTTCCCTCACTAAGACTCAGATCCTATTCTTACCAAGTTACTTTTTGAATATGAGTTGGATCTTCATGTTACTTTACAGCAGGAGCTCAAGCATCCAATCCCTCTAACAGACTCATTATCTTTGTAAATTTGGGCAATCTTCTTTGCACAAAAGCCACTACCATGTTTGATTTTGCATGGTCCAGTCTCCAGGATACCAGCCTGATCTTGGCATATTGACAATTGCATTTGGATGTAAGAAGCAGATGACCAGACTCAGGAATATGGGGGCCACCCTTACTTACTGCCAGCATGGGTGGAGCTGTCTGTAGAGCCAACTCTTTGGCTTTAATGGCAAGGCAGCATTGTAATGATCTTGGCTCCCTGTACACTGGACCCTGGATCTCCTTCTATCCTAGGCAGAAGCATTTGAAGGATCCTTTGTTTAAGATTCCATATCAGTGCATCCTGACAAATAGTCTCTCCTTTATCCTGTGTAACAGATAGATTAATGTCCACAATTTTTCTCCTCTGGTATGCATTCCACTTTGCAACATGACTTCGCTGCTCCTGTGATCCATAGTTGGATTCCAACTTCTCCGTACTCTTGAACTTGGGCTGTCTTTGTTACTTGCTTTGACCAGTAGAATGCAGTCAGAGTGATATTGTATGTATCCCAGAGTCTAGACCACAAGGACCTGTAGCTTTCACCTTTCATTTCCTAGACCACTACCCTGAGATCACCATTAAGGAAACTTGTTGGAGGATAAGCCACTAGGATAGGACCAAGACACTAACGCTCATAACAATACCAACTTCTATACTTGTAAGTGTGGTCATCTTAATAGTAAGTCATTGTTTTTGAGTCGCTAAGTTTTGGGGTGGCTAACTATGCCACAAAAGCTAATTGGTGTACTATGTAAATGGTATACTATGTCATTCTGGGACTAAGTTTCCTCAGAAGAAAATGAGTAGTTTGGACTGGATCATCGGCAAAGATGTTTCCATTGCTAATATACTGGGAATTAAAAATAACAGAATGAGAAAAAACACAGAAGTAATAACACAGAAGCTATTTATAGGATATAATATGGTATGTCAAAAAATCATTTGGCTGGAGCAGAGTCTTCAGGAATATAATCTAAATGTAGAAAGATAAATTACAAAAATTGAGGAATAATTTGCATGAAAAGGTGGAAAAATTCATTTTAGCCAATAGCCTATGTAAAGACTGTAATGAAAAGAAAAGTGGAAATGAGAAAATGAGCTTTCATGGACATTGGTAAAAGAGCCTGATGTGGTTGGTGAAATCTGAGGGAGGAGGCCAGTGTCTTTGAAGCCTCTTTTATGGTTTAGGATAGAGTTCAAACTTCACACTAGCAAACTCTGGGATACTTGAAGTTGTAGAGGCCAAAAAATCCCCACCGAATCCCCCAAAGTGAAGTTTTGCCAAAAAATCAGTAAGCCCAGCTGTTTGATCCCATGAGTATACTAGCCACCATACAGACACCATCTGTGTATAATGAGGTAGCACTCCAGTAAGGATTTTTAACTGGATTATTATTCCACATGTTGTCTGAACTTGGTTGTGATTATGATTTTTCACTTTTTAGTAGAGGCATGGGAAATAAATGCTTATAAATATAATAGTTTATAAGAGAAGATACAAGGCATAGGGTAAAGTAAAAATCAGCTATGAATGAAGCTTGTATTAAGTTTTAAGAGTAGTACAATATTGACCATTTTATAAGAGGAAAGCCTTAGAAATTTCAAAGACTAGCTACTCGGCTGTCTGACATGGAACTTTTCTTATAGCCCTCTGCCAGCTTCCCATTTTACATTTGCTTGTCCCTCCCCCTGAAAGAAGTGTTGCTAATCTTATTGGTCAGATTTCATGACTCTGCTGAGGCCATATTTATTGGGGTCCAATGAGTTTCTCTACATTAAAAAGATCAGTTTCATAGTTGTGACCCTCTTCTATTTTTATCTTTTATGTGGCTTCTTCATTACAATATGGCCAGGATACCTCCTACTGGCTCAGGCCACCTAATGTTCACTTTTTTTCTCTCACCTGTGTGTACCTGGGAGCAATGATCTCTTCAATTTTTTTTTCCCAAATGGAAGGCTGGAGGTGGCGTTCAGCTTTGGAAACTCCCCTTAGGTTCCTGTACCCAAGCCAAGGGGTTCCTGCTCAGTTTACCAAATAGTTTTACATTGGGGGTTGGGGCCTAAGCCCAATGAATAAAGAAGTATGACTTTTCTTTCCTTTGCCATTGATGCTTGAGCACATATTACCTCAGAACCTAGCAGAAAATTGAGTAAGAGTAGGCATTTTTGTTCCTTGATTAAATGTCATCTAATGGTACTTAAATCTCACTCTTACCTCTAATAGATATCAATCGCAATGGAGATTTTGCTTTCACAATTACTGAATGAATCCAAACCTTTAAGAATGGGAAATCTTAGAGGTGAAGCTTTAATCCAAGAACAAAATAGTCCTAACACAATGATGCATCATCTTTTAATGAGGTCAGCTGTAATGATGATTCCTTTCTACTGGGAACAGCTTGACAGTTGTCCAGGACAGGAAAGGGAACCAAACCACACATGATAAATATTGCAGGAAGACTAATGACACATTTGCTTTCCATTGCATCATTTAGGATGCTTTCTGTTGCAAGTAATTGAGAATCTCAACTCAACTGACTTAAAATATAAGGGCCATTTTTTATCTCATGAAACAGAAGTTTAGAATTAGGCAAGTTCCAGGATTAGCTAATTCAGTGGCTCAATAACATCACCATGGACCCAGATTCTTTCCATTTTTATACTCTGTCATTCACAGTCTATTTGGCTTTTGTTGTCAGGCTTGTCTCTGAATGTATGCCAGTTTTCTGCAGCAGCTACAAACAGAGGCCAGTATCCAAAGCCAGAAGAGAAATGGCCCTTCCTCATGGCTGTTTTGAAGAATAAGGGAAAACCTTATTTTCTGCCTTACATCCAGGATGTTGAACGCTCTCTTCTAAACCACTTCCTGGTAAAAGGAATGGAACTAACACAATTAGCTGAGATTAATCAAGAGTCATCCACTGAGCTCTGGGTGTGGCCATCTTGCCTGATATACTTGGCTGCCTGAGAGCCAACCTGAATTGAGTTTCTGTGAAGCAAGGGAGAAGGGGAGGAATGGAAAACCAAGGGTGTCTGCCACAAATGACTTCTGGAAAGTCAGCTTTTCATCTGCCTAACTGTGTAGCATCTGCATTGGCCAGTCTTCCACCTGTGCCAAATAGGATATAGGATTTGTTCTCTGTCAGTGGTCACGTCTCTGTTCCATATCCCCAGGCCACACGAAACTATCAGCCCCCTCCACCCAAATTCCCATGATGTATGTGCCAGTCACTCAGTTCAATTTGATAGGGATAACCCTAGCCCAATTATGAAGCAAATCTCTGCTCTTTCTCTAACTTGGAGGGATCCTGGATTAGTTTCCTATTGCTGCTGTAACAAATTACCACAAAATGATAGCTTAAAACCACACAGATTCATTAGCTTATCGCTACGGAGGTCAGAAGTTCTAGATGAGTCTCACTGGGCTAAAACCAAAGTTTTTGCAGGGCTGCGTTCCTTTCGGGACTCAAGGGAAAATCGTTTTCCTTGTCTCTTCCATCTTCTTGAGACTGTATTCGCTGGCTTATTGCCATCTTCAAAGCCAGCAGCATCAGAGTCTTTCTCATGCTGCCATCTTTCTGGTATTCTCTCTTCTGCCTCCCTTTCCCACTGAGAACCCTTGTGATTACACTGGATCCACTTGAATGGTACAGGCTAATCTCCCATTTCAAGGTCAGCTGACTAACAACTTTAATCCCACCTGCAACCTTAATTCTCCTTTGCCATGAGATCTAACATATTTACAGATTCTGGGGATTAGATATGTAGCCATCCTTGAGGGGGGGGAATGATTCTGCCTACCACAGATATCATTTTAACCCGTCAGATTCCAGGGGCTCTCAGGGCCATGTCTGTGGAATGGGCACAGCCTCTGGATTTGAATCTCAGTTTGTATACTTGCTTTTATATTTACATAGCACACCTATGTGTACTTTTACATGTTATATAGCTTCTCTAAGATTTATTTTTTTCATATGTAAAACAAAATTAATAATATTTATCTCAAGGGTGGTTGTAAGAATTTAGTAAGGCCAAATATGAAAATGCCTAGCACAGTGACTAGCTCAGAATATGCAGTCAATAAGGTGGCATCATCACCGTTCCTTTTCTCTCTGAAAGTATATGAATATTATATAATCATTGCTCCTATTACCAGACATATGGCTTCCGATGCTAGACTTCCTAGCTGTGTAATCATTGGCTGGATGTTAATGTTTTCTGAGACTAAGTTTTTTCATCTGTAAAATGGCAACAATAAAACCCTCTTCATTATGGTGAATAATTGATCAAACTTTAGCATAGTATCTTTCACAAAGATAATTTTAACACTGAACAAAGCATCACATTAAAGGTTTAACCGGGAAATTTCAGGCATCATCTAACAGGTCAAGGAGGTATTTTGAGGGGACTCTAAATCTTGGTAGTACTTTTGAATTGCAACATATATGAGGCCCAAAAGAGCTTAGATATGGGAGGAGATAGAAAACAAATAGTTAAAATGAGTTACTTAGATTTTTAAATGTGTTTTTCCATATCAATTTTGTCCTCCTTAACATGGAAAGTGGGAAGTTGGTGGTAAAATATCAAGTATTAAATTACAGAGGTTTCACATATATGACCTCTGTTGATGCTACTTTGTTATATGATAAAAGTAAATTAAGGCCAGGAACGGTGGCTCACTCCTGTAATCCTAGCATTCTGGGAGGCTGAGGCAGGAGTATCACTTGAGATCAGGTGTTCGAGACCAGCCTGAGCAAGAGTGAGATCCCATCTCTACTAAAAATAGAAAAACTTAGCCAGGCAACTAAAAATAGAAACAAAAAATTAGCCGGGCGTGGTAGCACATGCCTGTAGTCCCAGCTACTTGAGAGGCTGAGGCAGAAGGATCACTTGAGCCAAGAATTTGAGGTTACTGTGAGTTAGGCTGACGTCATGGCACTCACTCTAGCCTGGGCAACAGAGCGAGACTCTGTCTCAAAAAAAAAAAAAAAGTAAATTAATATTATCTGAGCATGTTCTTCACTCTGACCAAACTACTACTACCTTGATGATGTTTTACGTGTCTTTCTGTGAGTGATATTCTCACAGAAATCAAGAGAATGAAGTTTTATAGGAAGATGCTGAGTTTCACCATCCATTGCACTGTCCCTTGCTATAGGACAAGGGAGGGACAGAGCGTAGGCTCCTTTTCATTCCAAACTATTCTCCACCCAAATAAGAGCTCCACTCTCAATATGTAAATATACAGTAATAAGACTTCAAAATTATTTTGGTTGTCAGGAATATTAAATACCAAGGAGCAAATTGTAACATACCAGATAATACCCAACAGATATTTTCTCTGGGAAATTTTTTTTAAACTACAATTGCTGCTAAAGAGGAGAAATTTAATCCACACATGCTATTGGCTATTTTTTTTTTCCCTTTAGATGGAAGGGGAGGCAAAAGTGTGACCAGGGAAGGCTGTGCTGACTGAATTCCCAAGTTTGTAGACTCCAAAGGGGATTCTTGCTATTCAGTTATGGCTGGCTGAAGACAGTGCATTTTCTTCTATGATGTATATGTCACTTTTCATTAATTCTGAGAGGCCTGTTCCTTTAGAAACCAGGGTAAACAGAGTAGTGTATTGGATTAGATCTCTACCGTGAATAAATTTATTTTCTAGCAAGTGTAAAAAATGAGCAAGGCCAAAACCCCCCAGAGCAGAAAATGTCACAGTGATTGCTAATACATTACTGCACAGAGAAAGGCCTAATAAAACCCCTATTAGGATGTCATACCTGCTTACGACTGAATTCTCCAGAAAGTTTATTTGATATGTCTAAGCCAATTATCAAAGTCTTAGTGATAAGAAGCAGCTCGCTGGGCCTGAATTTGTCAGAATAGAATGACTAAATTGTGGGAATTCATGGGCCTCTGCTTTGAATAATTAACTTGGCTCTTTGTAGAATGCATATACTTTGGAAACTAATTTTCTCTTTGCACAAAGCATTTTGCCCTTGTGCTGCCTTTGAAAAGTAAACTGTTTAGCTGTAAGGTTATTCCCTTTTTCATTATATGAGCTGGAGCTTCCTTTCCTGTCTTTCAGCCCCACCCTTCTCCTTGCTCTTTGTCTTGGTGGCACGATTGTGACTAGGCTGATGTAGCTCTCAACCAGAAATATGATACGCAGAGATGACATTTCCTCTAAATGGAATTTAAGCATTTACTCTGCAGTGATATTATAATGCCTTGTCTGTTTCTGTATTTTGTTAGGACTAAAACACCAAGTTTATTTTGAAAGGATTTGAAAATTTTTTTTTCCCAAGGAGAGAAACGGATGTGTTGGTCATATATACAATTCTATAGATAAAAGCCAGAATTGATCTTAATCTATTTGGAATTATAAAGTCAATGATTTCGATCAGACTGGGTAGCCAGTTCGTGCAAACCACCAGGCAAATCAAAGGGCTTTTTCTCCCCTATAGAGTTCTGCACCTAAATGGGCCAAATGGAGCCTTCGCTTTGGAATGGGTAGACGAGTGTTTCTCAGTCTGTGGGTTGAGAGATGCCAGTGGCCTTGTGTTCCCTCTCTAGCTCCAGGGTAAATCTTACCGTGGATTTCATCAGTGTTGTACACTGGGGCCTCTTTGAGGCTTCACTTCCCTGATGAAGTTATGCTTTCTCCCTTTGGAAATCTATCAGTCTGCTATGGAAAGAAAAGAATCATTAGAAAGCATGATAGAAAACAGTCAAGGTGATAGGTGTTTTGGCTTGTTACATGATCTAGGACTTGACGTTTCTTCTTTCTGCACTTTTGTTAGGTAACTGCAATAAACATCTGGTGGCTATACGCCTGGCAGAAGGGTCTTGAAGATTAATGAAAACTTAAAATTTATTGGAAGAAATATAGTGTAGTGTTAGTCTCAAGTTACATTTATGGATGACTTATTCCTATGCAATAGAAAATATCCCTTCCGGGTGATTCTAAGAAACCCGTTCAAGATTACCTGCTTTCTTGCAGAGGAGTGAGTTACTCTGCATCATGTCCTGCATTTTGGCCCGTACAGAGAGTTTCTAATAAAATCCTATAAGAAGAATTAAGCCTTGGCTAAAAATAAATTGCAAAATCAAAGATTCTGTATATGGCTACTTTTCTTTCACAGTCACACAAATAATCAATAAAGCCTATGAAATGGCTTAGCACGATGGAGTTTTCAATGAGGTGAATCACCAAGGTCTGTGGAGATTGATTCTCAGCACCCATAACATTTACTTACATGGAACAGGAGACAAGTGTATGTGGAAAAAAACGTGGCAACATCCCCTCACCTGCCCTTCTAGGTCTATTTCAAAATCTTCTATCCAAACTTTGGAAGATTCTTGTAGACATGACTTTCTCCAGCTGTCTTCCTTCTGTCCACACTCTTTGCTGTGGCCAGTGGATCATTAAATATCCACCATAGGAAAGAAAAAAGGCAAAGTGCAAAGGCCTCTGGAGTCTCAGCCACTGATAACTGTACCGACTGGTATGGTCCTCTGGGGTGATTCTCAGGGAGAGTAAAAATAAAAGCAAATGCTTGAGAATAAAATTATTCCTTCTCATTTAAAAATATGCTTTTGGGAGGAGGTTGGTGCTGATCATAAAAAGCAAATAAATGATGATAAGATGTCATAACTCCAAAAATGATTAAGAATCACTGCTCTGAGAACTTACATTCTAAAGAAAGCATCCCACATCTGTACAAGTGTCTCTTATACATATGCTAATCAGTCCTACTGATAATTTTAGCTTTTGGTTTGTTTTCTTCCTGTCACTATTTTATGTTCTTATTTGCTAGACTTCATATGCACATCCGGGGTGGGGGGAACACGATTGCTTATCATTCAAGTTTGAGGGAGTATGGCAGAAATATGTAATAGTCCTTTACACTAGATATTTTCCTTCATAAGGAAGAATTGGATGAGCACTTTTGAATAATAAGAAGGGTTTGGGGTGAATGGAAGAAATCAGGGAGTAAGTACAGTATGGATTTATGTCTCCAGTCATATTAAAACATTTAAATATTTCTGGTCATAATGACCTACTGATTCCTTCATCTCTTCCCTAAATGGATTGTATTAAAATGAAATACTTGAAGTGTGGCACTGCAGCAGATTCATGAGCCATTTATTCTTGCTCTCTTTTGCACCTGAAGATAGAGAAATGCTTCTTTTCAACTATGACCTCTAACAAGGCTTCTTAGGCCATGTGAAAAGCAGCTCTAAGAGGCTCATAAAGATTTCACACTGAAAATGGAGACACCCCAACCAAATCCTTTTGAGAATATAACTCTCCAAATGGCATTCAGGCACGGGAATCCACAAGCAGAGTCCTGCCCTTTGTGCAACACAGCCTGAGCAGTTCTGTTTGCTAGATCTCTTCTTGCTAGGCCTTGTCTCCCCAGGAAAGCCAAGCCCACCCTCCTGAGTTTCTCATCCTTTGCTTTATTGCCTCCCTTAGGCTCCCAGTATCGTATTTAATTCACCTTTCTGATTTGGTCTCTCCATCTTTCTAATTTGCTCCCAACTCACTATTATTTTATACCCTCTTCCAGCTTCTTCCTCCCACTCTCCGCCATGTCCCCACCCCATCTCCTGGCCCTTACTCCCATTGGCAGAAACCAGCTGAAAGTCAGAGGGTGAGGGTGCCCATTGATGCAGTCCTTTTGGGTTAGTCTCTCCCGGGTCACTGAGCAGGCTGGAAAAGGGTGGACAGTGAACCTGGAGAGATGAGCAGAGGATACCTAGCATATTGGACAAAATGCCTAGCACACAGAAACTATTATTTTTTGGACTCTTTATCTACTTTTGCTTCCATGTGCAGAATTCTAAGCACATTTATTTTTCTATTTTTTTTTTTTAGTTAACGTTTCTCAAAAGACCAGACTGCTCTGAGTATATAATACATGTTGATTATTATCTCAAGACATTCAGATATCTAGGCCTTGACTCTACTCTAAAAAGGAAAGTTTTATGCTTCCCCATCCATACTCAATGACTTCCCTTCCTGAGGGTCAGTGCAGCAACATCTCTCTAAAGTAGCTGTCTCAGTGAAAAATCACTTCAGGGGAGGTTGCTGTTGCTGTATAAGACCCTCCTAGGGTTTGCTAAAGTGGAATTTACTTGGAGGAAGAGAGCATTCTCAGTGATCCTGAGAGAGAAGGGTTATCACTTCTGTGATGTGTACCTCTCCTGCCTGAGAAATGCTGACTGGAATGTTTTTTGATTCTTTTAGTTTCAAGACTTTTCAAATATTATATCTCTGGATAAATAAGCTTGGCATATTTGACTCCAAACTTCCATAAAAGTCCAACACTGTCTTTTAAAATTTAATTTTTAAAACTCTTGTCTTAATGCATATTATTTTGTTTTAATTTTAGTCTAAATTTATGAAAGTATCATCGAGTCAGAATTCTTCATGTAGTGTTTTGTTTAATCGAGTCCACTAAATATGTTTGGTTTGTTTTCTGCAAGCCAAATGCTGAGACAATTGGGAAATGAGGAAGGCAAATGGCACTACGTCTTAAACTAGCCAAGTCTTATTTCAGTGACTGTTTTTCAAGGGTTGTGGGTACGTGGGCTGACTGTGAGCGCTTTGTTCTTAGAAAAAATTTGTCTTATGAATGAAAATTTTTTTTTCTAATTGGCACATAATAATTATACATGTTTATGGGGTACAGCGTGATGTTTCAATATGTGTACAAATTATAATGATCAAATCAGGGTAGTTAGCATGTCTGCCACTTTGAACCTTTGTAATTTCTTTGGGGTGATAACTGTCAAGATCTTTTCTAGCTATCAGGAAATATACAATGCATTGTTGTTAGCTGTAGCAACCTACCATGTGATAGAACATCAAAACTTATCTCTCCTATCTTACTGTAACTTTGTACCTGTTTACTAACCTCTCCCCGTCTTCACCCCTGCCTACCCTCCCCAATCTCTGGTAACTACCATTCTATTCTCTCTCTACTTCTATGAGATCAACTTTTAAGGGATTCTGATCTTGTGTTCAGAATGAAGTTGTGCTACCTTAAAAGGAAGAACTTTAGATTTAAGTGTAGGTTACATGGCCATATATGATCAAGTTATGTAAAACATGTCCCAGAAAAAAAATGGAAGGAAAAATAGAAGAATCTAGGCTGGGTGCGGTGGCTCACACCTGTAATCCTAGCACTCTGGGAGGCAGAGGTGAGAGGATGGCTTGAGGTCAATAGTTCGAGACCAGCCTGAGCAAGAGGGAGACCCCATTGCTACTAAAAACAGAAAAAAATCAGCTG
>NW_012134525.1:4221042-4222510 GCF_000956105.1 Propithecus coquereli | reverse complement strand
TCCTTTCCAGTACCCAGAAGCTTTTGTAAAGCCAGAATGCTGTTTGTTTATTTAAAGAAGCTCATTATGTAAGGATTCTGCACATATCCCTTATCAAATCCCAGACAATCTTGCTTGGAGCCTTATAGAATTTATTTTCCTCTTTAAATCTGCAAACAGACCTAGTGGATCTTTCCTCTTCTTTGGACATCTATTGTCAGTCCAAATTATCATACCACTACTCCAGGTTGGTCCCCTAAGCGCTGAATTTCAATCAAGTGGCCTTGTTCAGATATCCTGCCAGCATTTAGGAGGGTCTGGCTCTCACTTTTTCTTGCACTTTATGGTCCACGTGCCTTCTTGGTGTGAATGAGGTGGGTTGACCTCTCTCTGCTCCTCTGGTGTAGCAGGTGGAAACGACCGGAAATCCCCATGTGCTCAGTGCTCAGCTCTGGCCCATTAAAATGAAGGAAAGCCAGGACGGCCAATGTTTCTTTGGGTATGGCTCATAGTCATGTTGCCCTTGTAGCTTCTCATGAGTAGCAGGTGCTCAACAAATTTTGGTTGCATATATAAATGAATGGCACTGAAGCTTTCTCAGAGTGTGACGAATTCTTTGCAGTCTTTATTAATGTTATGATTTTACATCTATTTGTATAATTATTTGATTGATGTGTCTAGTTCTCAACCTTGGCTATACTTTGGAGTCATTTGGGGACTTTAAAAAAATATTTATGTATGGACCTTATCTCTGGGGGTTTGATTTAGTTGGTTTGGGGTTGGCGGTGCATTGGGAATTGTCACAGTTCCCTGGTGGATTCCAATATGCAACCGAGGTTAAGAATTGTTGCTATAGAGTGTACACTCCATTAGGTGGAGGACCATATATATCTTCTGCCTACCGTTATATTCCAGCACCTAGTTCAGTGCCTAGCACCTAGTAGGTGCTCAATAAATGATTGTTGAATGAATTAATAAAGCCATTGAGAACATGGCTTCTTCAAACTCTTAAGGAGAGCACGATAAAAAGGACTTAAAATAATTGGGTTTTTCTTGGCTGAGCATGGTGGCTCACGCCTGTAATCCTAGCACTCTGGGAGGCCAAGGCGGGAGGATCGCTTGAGGTCAGGAGTTGGAGACCAGCCTGAGCAAGAGCAAGACCTTGTCTCTACTAAAAATAGAAAGAAATTAGCTAGGTGTGGTGTTGCGTGCCTGTAGTCCAGCTACTGGCGAGGCTGAGGCAGGAGGATCTCTTGAGCCTAGAAGTTGGAGGTTGCAGTGAGCTAGGCTGACACCACTGCACTCTGGCCCAGGTAACAGAGTGAGACCCTGTCTCAGGGAAAAAAAAAAAAAAAAAAAAGAATAGGGTTTTAAAAAATATTGCTTCACACAGCTACCTGTGATTAAGCTCAGGTGGCCATAGCATGGACTTAAAGGACCTTGGCCCTTAAACATCCAGTGATCATCTCAGGGAACACAGGTCTCCCAA
>NW_012134525.1:4219450-4220965 GCF_000956105.1 Propithecus coquereli | reverse complement strand
TGTCTCAAAAAAAAAAAAGGAAGAATCTTTTGTATTAATATAATAGTTTTGAGGTTTGACTTCTGTGTTTTTAGTTTAATAGCTCTGGTTTGCTTTGTCCTGTGAAAATGTTTTGCTTTATTACAGTTTATTTCTTTATACTTTGGAGATACAGTCCTTTGTGAAATTCTAGCCAGGCCCTGTGTTTTTAAAAAATTTTATAGACATGGGTAAGATATTGCTTTATAAAAGATGCCTGAGGTATAAATGCCTTTTATGACAACACCAAAATCATTAGAATGGAACAGTGTTATAAAGATTGGTAAATTGGCTTGGTATTTGTGATACATGTTAACCACACTACGTATCATTCATAAATTGTATTTTGGAGGATACAGTTGTGGCTCACGGTCTAGCTGACTATATGTCATAATGAATAGCATTGGGTTGGGTTGTTTTAAGATGGCAAAACTGAGCATTGAGCTTGTGATGGTAGGGACATTAAGTGACAAGGCAGGAGAGTTCTTCAAGCTCTTTTAGCAGAACAGATAGGGCTTCGACGGCCTGGGGAAACTCTGCCAAGTATTACCTTGCAGACTTGGCAAATTCCTAGAAAGCTCTGTGCCTAAGGCTCTACCATTAGCATAGGAACTTACAGCATGAGCTTTGGGTACTAACCTTACTCACAGATTCATCTTATTTTCCTTTTGCCCCAGTTTCCACATTTATTTATTAAATTGAAAATAAAGAGAGGATTTGTGTGAATGGTGAGTCTTGACTAACAGTATGATCACACAAAGCTCTGGGTTCTGTTTTGCATCAGTCTTCAGAAAATCAGACTTAGAGTCTAATCCTTCATGGGACAGGCAAATGATGTGGCATCAGAAAAAAGCTAGTAAGTTCACAATGTGGATTTTGTGCTCTGTTTAAATTAAATCCAAATCTTCTGTACTTATTAAAAATAAAGCTTTCTTCCCCTTTGGAATAAAATCCAATCTTAGCTACTCTCTTCTTGGGATCTTAGGAAGCATGGCAAATTCTCAGCCCATTTGCTTCTTAAAGTGTTTTTGAGTACAGGTTTAAGAAAATATGATATTGTCGTTAAGTAATTAAAAATTGGATGGTAAAGGATTTTGAAAAAGGATTTTTCTTTAGAGATATATATTTGCGTATGTATTATTGATCCTTAATATTGAACATTATCTGCTTTGTGACATTTAGGTGATAGCTGTAGTGACCTGTTTGAAGTCAGGTTTACAACTTAAAGGCAGCTAAAGGTCAAAAAATGAAGAGTAGAATAAAATGAACTAATAAGAGGTTTCCTAGGTATAATTCCATCCAATTCAGTGTAAATCAAATGAATGATGCCAGAGGAATTCTTTTTTTTTTTTAAATCACAAAATGAAACAAGAAAAAAATGCATCCTCTTGAGGGATGATGCTTCAAACAAGTGAGAGCAGCAGGACATTCAAATCTGGAAGGCCATTCTCAGCAGCAATTGTGAGGCTAAATCACCACCGCTCTTATTTTTGAATA
>NW_012134525.1:4200871-4218155 GCF_000956105.1 Propithecus coquereli | reverse complement strand
TGGCCATAGCATGGACTTAAAGGACCTTGGCCCTTAAACATCCAGTGATCATCTCAGGGAACACAGGTCTCCCAATGTCTGGGAGTTTTAGAGGCAGCTGCTCACACTGGCCTAATTCATGATGGATAGTCTGATGGTTGAGCACATAAAACTCTTGGAAAAAGAATTTTTGAAACTCAACAGCTCTTTTCTTTAAACTTCTAATCAGAAGGAAAATTTTAAAGCTTAGAGATTTTATATGAAAAGCTGCTTGACTGTTAATTAGGTGAGCATTAGGAGAAAAAAGAAGAAGAAGAAGAAAAAGAAAGTGGTATCCTCAGTAAATGAGGAGAAAAACGCTTGCACAGTAGTAGATCAGCAGGTAATTGAAAGATGAGAAAAAATGAGCAGGGGAAAATTCAGGACTAGGGTTATGTGATTTACCAAGAAATGCAAATTTTTTTTTAAAAGAAAAAGCTGAGGTTTTATTTTTTACAATATCATTTGGAAACGACAGTGCAATTGGAAAGATACGGCTTAAGTGGTGAGATTCAAAGATGAAAGGTGGGTTCTGATTCCTTTGCAATTTCTTGTTTTCCTGGGTGATCTTGGAGTTCTTTGCCTCCCTTGGGGGTTCCTGCCTGCTTGCCATCACCTGCAAATGTGAGGTGGGCACCTTGCTCCAGCCTTGTGGCTGTCTCTGGTGAAGAGAGGGCAACAGTGTGGAGAGTTCTGGAACAAAAAGTCCGCTGCTGGGGGTTACCTGCTGCCTGGGGTTACCTCCCCCACTGATGTGAAAAGAATTTCAACACTAAATAATGCCTGCAGCCTCTCTAGCTTATGAGATAGAGGTTGTCACTCAAAGAGGCCCACTCCCAGCCAGCTCTCTCACCTTTTTCTTGGCCCTCAGAGATATGGGGGGCAGGGAGATTTAACCAGCAGTGTTTCCGCAATGTTTGACCATGACATAGTCTCATAAATGAAGTGAAAACCCCATTGGAGTCATATCATCCAGTTTCCCATAGGCCAAGCAACATTGAAACCATCCACAGAATAATAAATTATGTATCTTCTAAAATATCAAAACGGAGGGACTTTACACCTTTTTGGCTACTTTGACAATCGAGAATTTTTTAAAAAGCTTACATCTGACATCTTTGCTTGAAACTCTTTGGTGGTCTTTTTTCGCCTATAGATAAAGTCCCCAAATGTTAGCAGGGGTGATATTGAATATTTAAAACCATCATGGCATCAAAATGGACACTGGTATAGAACTGGGGAGTACTGGCTCCTGTCTTAGGCAGTACCCTTTAATTGCTGGATTGTAAGGAGGTGTGAAAGGTATGTCTAGAGTGGAGGATGACAACCCAGGGGCCCATTCCAATTGAAGTGGAAGTATTTTGATTTTTGTAACAAGACATTGTAACTAGCTGGCTATAAGCCCAGCATATTAGTGAACCTAAAAGCTCCTCCATCATCTGGCCCCAGCCTATGTCTCTGGCTTATCTCCTGCTTTTCTCTTCTTATACTCCAATCTCCAGCTTTGTTGAACTCATTGCAAGTCCCTGAATATGGTAGACAGTTTCCCATCTTCCCGCCTTTGCACCTACTATTCCCTCTGTCTGGAATGCTCTTCCCTTCCTTTAGTTTCTGAAAAACCTCCCACTCTTCCTTCAAGACTGTATATCTGCTCCTCCCACCCCCTGCCATAGGGTTTACCACTTCCTTCCTGGTATACCTTTGTTCTTCATATATGCCTCTATTATAGTACCCATCACATTGCAGTGTTGGTTATTTATTTACATGTCTAGCTCTCCATTAGACTGTGAAGTCCTTTCAGGACATAAATTAGAAGTGTGTTCCACATTCCTATCCCCATCACATAGTAGGTACTTGATAAATATTTGCCCAATGAACCAATGAATGAATTATTTTGTGTAAAACAAAGAACAAGTGGTTAGCGTTCTCTTGCAGGAATTATTTTGCACAGTTGAGATCACTTTTTTTTCCTTTTCAGTATTATCTCATGCATGTTAAACAACACTAGAGAGTTTAATCTTTCTCCGAAGAACTCTTTGTCCTCTTTCTAGTCAATTTTGCTATGCTTTTTTGGCTTTTATCTATTTTCTCTCCATTATTTAAAAAATGTAATGGCCAGTACCAACACAGAACACGTTAAAGGTGTAAGCTGATGAATAGAACACTGGAAGGCTTATTTTAGAGTCCTTGCAAGTCACACTCCTCCCAGGGCATTTCACAATGATTTTCCTTTTTATCCTGATGACTGTACTTCATTGCTGACTCACACTCAGTTCTTCTGGTCTGACCCCTGCTAGGATTATTTGCGACTTGGTCCTTGGATGTCTCTTCCCATCTCTATTTATCCATGTCTGTTTTTGTCCCCAAATACCCCAGCTCGATCTGTCCTTATTTTTTCCTGCTCTTAGAGGGTGTGTATCCTGGTTGTTAAGCCAACTTTGGCTTTTATTCTTGTCTTTTAGAGTGTCTGCAATCCTGTCTCATTTGGTCACAGCTTTGGATTTGAGGAGCCCGATAGAAGTAGTCTATTTATTGGCTGGTTTGATTAGAACAGGGACTGTCGTCATGGCAGCCTCTGCGGGCATTGAGTGGGATATTAGTTCCAGTAGGAAATGTGCATAGTTATGTCCACAGAATGTGGTAAAGTCAGAAAAATGTTGCCTTCCTCTCATTTCATTGGTAAAGCAATTGGGTAATAACAACAACAACAAAAGGTGTTGGAGGCCAGGGCGTGTGCAGCACAGGTAGAACAGCACGGTGACTGGCACGTCGCTGTTCAAGCCATGATGCCTGTGCTGGAACTAGCTCTGCCACATCTTAGCTGTGTGACCTTGTGCTAGTCATTTAATTTTTCTGAGCCTAAGTATTTTCATCTGTTTAGTGATGATAAGAATAGTACTTACCTCCTGGGGATTTGTACAAATCAGAGATGTTAACGCTTGCTCATACAGCACGTGACACTATTTCTGGCAGGTAGCAAATGCTCAATGAAAGTTAACTATTGTCACTGAATCCCTTTAAAAGACAAACTTACTATTGATTTCCCAGTAAGAATCTTTGTCTGAATGTGGTGTTCCTTTCTTCCCCCTTCCCAAGCTCTATCTTTAGTTAGAAATCTTAAGAGATTTAGTCTGCATCTTTTAAACGAAGGTGGCGATGGCCTAGATCAGTCATTTTCCACAGGTGTTCCTCGAAGGCCCTTCCAGAGGGGCTGGGGGGGTGAGGGAGGTGCAGGCGCGGCTCAGGTGAGCACAGCCACCGCCCTCCCTTTCCCACCGTAGCGACTAAGCTTGCGTTTATCTGTTTTTCATGCTGGACTTTCACTGGAGTGTTTGCTTAAAGAAAGAGTTCTCAAAGCTGAAGGAAGTTAGAAAATATCCTTCCAGCTTGAAAATCAGTGATTTTGAATGTAGAACATAATGATAATTTGATTTCTACCATTATTTTGTGAATGCTGAATTAACGGTTTAGGGGAATTGCATTACGAGTTGCCTCATCCAATGATGTAATAATCAAATAAAATGGATTCTAATCCTATTAAGTCATCTTCCCTCTGTTGTTCTTAGTCTGCTTTGAGAGGACTGTCAAATTGAATTTGCTGTCCTCCGTGTTTGCCAAAGTTTATTATTTCAATTTACAGCAGCAGAGATGTTATAACCTGGTCTTTTATGTACTGTGTTGTGTTAGCTCTGATATTGTGCCAATCTGCACAAGAGAGTAATTATGGAATGACGGGCCTTCCTTTGCTTTTAGAAAGGCAGAGAGCAGGTCTTTCTGATAATCTAGAGGGGTGGTATAGTTGGGAGCCTTGAGGCAGAATTGGGACTGGGGGATTTATTCTGCTTTTCTTATTCATAAATACCTTTAAAAAACCCAACAAAACACTATTTAAATATTTCATAAAGCCACATATAGGCTAATGCCAAGTAAAGCATGGGCTATATTTTAGCAAAGATGCTTTGAGAAGAGAGGGATAAAATCAGGCTCTAAAAGCATTTAATTCATTAGCCATAAAACATGCAGAGCTGGGTTTGTAATGCTATCAGGACACTCAGGGAAGGATTCGGAATGAGATCTTAGAAATTCACGTGAAGGTTCCTGTTAATGTCCACAATCTGTTCCTTAGCCACTTCGGTCAGATTATCTGCTGTCTGTAAGCAGGGAAGGATATTAGGCTCTGCTTTCCCATCTGCAGTCGAACATCTAGTCCCCCTGCCCAAGTGTGAACTGCCCAGTGTGATAAAAAATTAAACAAATAGGGAGAAATTACTTCCTTATTAACACTTAAAAAATGATAGTGGCAATATGTGCTTGTTGTAAAAATTCTAATAGTGCAAAAATTCAGTAAAAGCCCTGATTTCTTATTTCTTATTCCCTGAATCCTGTTCGTCAAGGTAATCACCAATGGTATTTGAAAGTGGATCCATCCAGACCCTTTTCGTGTATAGACAAACATATCCATATATATACACACACATACATATAAATATATAAAAATATATACACACATATATAGTTTTTTAAAAATGGGATTTTTGAAATTTAATTTTATACTTCTGATATCTTCATGTTAGTATATTTAGATTTCCCTCATTTTTTAAGAATGAGAATCACATTTCAAGGGGATTTTACACTCCTTCTGCCTTTCAATAAAAACCTAGACAACTAGCAGAGGGAGGAAGGTTTCTGCCACCACTTGCAGTCAGTGCCTTTTGTGTCTGACCCACTTGACTTTAGAAATCATTCTGTTTTTAAAGGTAGCCTCAGGCATGGTTAGGGAGCAGTGCCTCCTTTTTACCATGCTCCGGCCCCTGTTGGGCAGAAAATGACACATTAATCAAGTTGGCTTCCTATGCAGCAAAGTACACCAACTTTACTTTGGGAATTGAGAGAACCCTTGTGTGACTGGGATCCACAGCCATCAGGCTTGGTGGGGCAGAGGGGACCCTCCTTCCACGGGACTTTTCTTCCCATTAGCTAACAGAGCTGAGTTAAGTGAGCCATCAATGCAGCGGGCCTGGCTGATTTGTTGACACACTGGACTAGTGGGAAAAGTTCTTAAACTAATTCACTTAAGATAGGGGAATGGTTTCTCCTCAAAGGCAAAGCAAGGAAAGATCCTCCACTTCTCAGTAAGCCTGTCCAAATTGTCTGCCAACCACTCAAGGATGAAATTGAGTCTAACACTACAGCATGTATTACTATGAGTAGACTAGCCAGTAAATATTTAAAGGGTATAAGCTAAGCTTCTCCATCATTTACCTGCATTTTGTTTGGATGACAAGAAGTGGCAGAGTGCACTGCAAAGTGAGATTAGGTGCTTGAAATGCGGCTGCAGAGATTAAATGCGTATTTCCTGAGGTGCCCTTCATTATGGTGAAATGGTAGAAGCCAGACTTCCTGAAGGGTTTTCTACTCAGCTATGATTAAGCATTCGGGGAACTACATAATTGGTAATATACTTTTTTTATATTCCTGTGCAAATAATTTCTTTATTTAAACTTCACAATGTATAATATTTAAATACTTGTCAAACAATAACTCACTGGTGGCAGAAAATTATAAAAGTCTAACAGTAGGATTAAGGATGTTATGGCTGGAGCTGATTGATCTCTATAGTTTTCTTGAAGAGGAATCTTACCACAGAGGTATAATTTGTGAAATAGAACCACACAGTCTCAGTAATTTGAGCAGTTATGTGGGAAACACTGAATCCCTCTCAACTTTGTCTGTTTTTATTTTTTTTAACCAGAGTATAAAGTATGTTTTTAATTCTCTGTGTGTATTTGCATATATCCATTATAGTCAGATGATTTTTTTTAGTATAATAAGGGAAATATATGACTCTACCCTAATCTGTGAGATCTGTCATGGGTTTAAGTATATTGCTCACATATCAAGACAATGCCAAAGTCATTTGTGTAAATAATAACAGAAAGGAGCACTACCAATTCATCATGTTTGGGGACATAGAGTGTTGAAGGAATTTACTAGGAAATCAGTATTTGTCATCACGTTTGTCATGGTTTATAAATCCCAGCCTAATTTACAAGGGTTTAAGGCCTTTCACCCACATATAAAAAGTGACCCATTAAAGTTAACGAGCCTTCTTTATCTGGGCTCATCTTTCAAATTTACCATGTGATTAAATGTAATGAAAGAGAGATGGGGGCCATTTAAAGTGCAGCTGGGAGTGCTGTGGTGGAGAAGAGGGCTCCGGGGTATGCAAAGGATTCTGAGACCAGGAGCAACTGGATTTGCAAGTGACAGAGATGAAAACACCAAAGGAAGCTGACACTTAAAACAGTATGTCACTCATAAGTTTGATGGAATATTGGTAGGCAAACACTTAAGATTAGCAACAGGTGCAGAGGGGTTTGAATACAATGGAAAAGACCCTGAAGTTAGGATATATCATGGCAAAACGTATATGTGGTTTATAACTGCGTTTGAGGGAGAAGAGAAAATATTTTTATTGATTAAAAATTTAGTTAAACCCAAGCCTGAGATCCTGGTTCCATACTTACCATCAAACTCTGTTGGTTTGAGATAGTCATTAAGAAAGACACATCGCCAGAGAGGTAAATGACCCAGACGGAGACCACTGGCCAACTGAACAAGGATACATTTGGCTAGACACTTGGAATTTGGGCCATGCAGATGAATGATTATACAGTTTGTTTATTTGTGTAGAACAGGTACCTAAATCTCTATAATAAATATTTTTGGATGAGCCAAAAGGAAAATAAAACAAAAAAAGAGACTGTAAACTTCATGAAGGCAGACGACCACCCTACAAAGTGTCTCTAGTACCTAGCCCTGTGAGCACTGATCAGGAAACCTTAACACTCTGCTCAGTTTGACTAATCTCTAGATAAGCTTCTTCCTGACTACAAGCCCTGATCTCTCTTAAAGCATTTACTTCAGAAAATTTGTAATTATAAATTCCTCCTTTGCCCCTTTGAGATATAAATCTTCTACAACACAGTGCTGTCAAAACTGCAAGGGGGTTTCAGTCTAGGTCTAGTTGCTCATTGCACAAGGATCCAATTATTGAGACAATAAGGATTGCCAAGGAAGAAAGGAATTTTTTAATACGACAAACCTCAGGAGAATGGGAGAAACTGCCTCAAATCCATCTCTCTGACTAATGGAGATCATGGGCTTTCGAAGGAGCAGCCACATGCCTTGGAGCAGGTCGTGGTGGTATGGTGAGTCCTGGCATCACGAAGTGTGCCCTGGGGACTTCAGAATCTCAGCTCCTTTGTCTTGCAGAAAATCCCTCATTTCTGGGAAACAACCCAAAAAGTCAAGTAGTTAATTAAGGGAGAGAATTATATAGGGGTCATTGAAATTTGTTCAGTGGGGGACCAGTTACAACAGGAATTTCTTTCTGGAGGACCTGGGAGCCATCCTTTTGAAATGCAATCATCAAAAACAATAGGGTCCTGTTTTCCCTGTTTCTGTGAGAGGGTAGGAGCCTAACTTAGATAAGTGGCAATTATCAAACACAGATGGCCTAATCACATTGATCACTCCTCTCCTAACATCCTCTAGTACTTTTCCATAAACTCACTTCATCATTCAAAAATCCACCCCCTCAAACACTTTGTTTTAGCAGAGTTGAGTTCAATCTCTCTCCCCTATTGCAATAGTTTTGATTAAATTGTTCCTTACCTGTTTCGCTGGACCTGGCACAGTTTTTCTATTATAGCACCCAGTCAATATTTGTTGAATTGAATTTGAAGAACTTCAATTTTTTATTCTCATATGTAGCATCAGTTTAGAAAAAATAAGTCTTCATGAAGCTACCAATGCTGGAGGAGACGTTACAAAACAAAGTGATCTAGTAGACGGCTCAAGGTGTCCACACTAGAAAGACCATCGAATGTAGTTTGAAAAAATGGGGTAATAGTCTCTTAAATTTATTTTTAAAAAGCTAGGTCATCTTATTTGGAATAATTTAAAGTGAATTAAATTATATAAAGGTGCCCAGAAAATTGCAGTGCTCAAGAATGTTTATTAAATAGCAAAGAGTAAAGTCTTTGCTAAGTGGTGCTTATTCCCCATACAATCATCGTGATGAAACAATTCCTATGAGTCAATGGACTGGAATTTTGGGACTGGTTTACATTTCATCATTTATTGATCAAGAAACAGAGAACCAAAGTGGGTGCTATGACTATTTGGTGAAAGAGCAGAAACTAGAAACCAGATCGCTGTATGTCCACTCTTGTGTTTTTTTTACTCTGTCCTAGAAATTTGAGGTCAACTGTGGCGTTACATTTTAACTGGAAGGAGAAATTTAGCTGGCAAGTCCAACACAAAAGACAATGAATAGAATTGTGTAGGTGGAAAAAGAGAAGACTATTGCACATCCATTGTTCCTCTTGGTAAATTGCAGCCACATAAAATTTTACAGTTGACATAGCTCTTTCACTTGCGTCTTGTGGTCTGATCCCCCAAACAAGCTCCATGAAGCAAGAAACAGCTTGATTAAATGATTTATCAGAGGTCACCTGGCTGGTAAGTGGCAGAGCAGAAATCAAAATAATATCTGTAGTTCATCCAGTTAAAAAAAAAATCCAGGTGCCTATTTGGGGTGGGTGCTACCTTGCTTGGAGACAGAGCGTGGACAAAGAGGGGAACAGACAGCAAACAAAAATATGTTTATAACAGTTGTGATAAGTGATTGTGATAAATGCAATACGAGAAAAGTATGAATTGCAATGAGAATTTATGAGGGGATCATAACCTCGCTTGGAGATGGGGTTAGGATCAGGAAAGGCTGGGCCAAAGATGTGACATTTATGCTCCCAGACCATGTTCCGGTTCCTAGTTTAAGAATTCAATGCCAATGAGCCCTACACTCTGGTTAGAAAACTTGTCCTTGCAATATATGGAGAAATGAGAAATAATGAGAGGATAGTGTGTTTTTCATCAAGCTAAGTACATTTAAAGGTCATCTTACTTGCTGAGATTGTCTTTCTTTTTCATGGGTTTGAAGCACCCTTGCTTTTACACCATAATCATTATGGTAAATAATCTTTTTTTTTTTCCCAAGGAAATAACTGGGGCACCAAAAATTTTTTTCTTTTAAATCCTACATCAATCTCCCCAATTTCATTTAAGATATTTTAGTCAGCGAAATTCCGGAGTCTGGGAACCAGTAATCTCTACCCCAGCGTAACCCCCTCTCCTTCTCTTTCCTTTTATTTTATGAGTGGAGGAAAGACCTTTTTACTACCCTACTAAGTCAAAATAACGAGATAGTAACTTTGCACACATGTGGGAGATAGGATTAAAAATAATAATGAGACAGACAAACTCAGAGGCATAATGTCACTTTAGAAAATGAGAATAAACAGAGAACTTCAACATGTTATTTTGTACACTGGGGAGGAAGTTTCCTAGCCAGCTATCAAGACAACCTTCATGGAGATGAGGGTGAGAGAGACCAGGGAGGAGAGCCATTTGAAATTGAAGGCTGCTCTGACAAAGAGAAGGCAAAGGCTGGCTGGGGTGAGAAGAGAGAGAGGTTCCTCCATCCCTATTGCTCTTTTTGTAGAGAATTTCTTTCTCTGCCTCTACTCCTGGCCTTGCTTATATCTATCAGCAGATTCCGTTTATGTCTTAGCTTTGTTGAAGGCAGCCGGGGCTGGCTGAATGCCCTCCCTCATTGGAATGTGTCACTGTGCAGAGAGTAAAAGCAATCGATGGCCCTTCCTGGCCCCCACTCCTCCTCCTGCCCTTATAAATACTTTTATTTGCATTCTGTCACTGTGGCTGTGGCTTATCCCTTTGCATTCGCCCTTTCTAGTTGAAAGTCATTAATCTGCAAATGCAACTAATTAGCCCTTCACTGTTCCAGGAGCAGAAAACCTTGCTCGCTCATCGTCCGAGTTTATTGGATGCCAGAAAGTGTACACTTAAAGATCAATGGATCTTGCCAATAGAAAGTGCTCTGTATAATTATACAATTGGCCCTAGTAAGCTATAAAACGTGAATTGCACGGAGGTCCTCAAACCTGCCCCAGAAGGGTGCAGTTACTTAAACCACAGGCCTACGTTTCTTATTGTCTCAAGTAAAATGTGCCCATTTTGTGAGGTGAGCCATCTCAATCCATCTTCTTGAAGAGTGAAGCACAGAAAATTAGGTGAAATTGGGTGCATTTCAGCCCTGACATTTTTCTTTTTGGAGAAAGGTTGAACTCAGGACCTCAGGGTTGGTGTATGATTGGAAAGGCCAAATTGCTTTATCTTATTTTTTCCAACAGGATAAAAAAAAAAAATCTCATGATCCCAAATAAAATAAGAACTAAAATGCTTATGTCTAGCTTCCCTATCCCCCAGTTTTTCAAAGGAAAAAAAAATACACAATTGACAACATGCCACCAGGAAAAAACCTCCTGATTTTCTTGAAGGAAAATAATTTTTCCACAGAGGCAAATGTGTTAAACCAAGTAAGAGGCAGGGTACCATTGGGAAGCTGACTTGGATAAGCAGTTTAAGCCAATAGAAAAGCACCTTCCCAGTCACGAACATAATATCTAGTTGTGCTATGCGGGTGTGTATTTGTGTGTTACTGCTAGTGTGTGAATGGATACAAAAAGGCTTTTTCACCAAAGGGAAACTAAAAATTGAAAAGTGCCAGTAAGAAAGATGTGGAACGTATCACACCTGCACGACATAAAGTCCAGAGTGAGAAAAAAAAGAAAGATCTTCAATTACCTATACATGATAACCTTGGGGAGAGTGATTCAGGCAATTTGGGCAGTTGAATCCTGCTGAAGAGAGAGTAGGTTTTTAAAGAGGATTGTTGCCATCACCAGCCATAATCCTCCACTGCTCCTGGTTCATGTCATCAGTAGAAATGCTGCACAGGACTATATGACTGATACATGCGCAGCTCTGTCTATAAGCTGTTGTGAGCTGGGTTCTTTTTGGCCCTGTGCTGAGAGAGAGGATTCAAAATGTTGATGTGGCACCAGAGAGCTTCCTGTCTTTATCTTTCTTTGCCTGATGGTTAAATTGTTCTTTGCATAAATGGGAATGGGCATTGAAATAAACAAGCAGAACTATTTTCTTCTCTTTCTCAGAATATTAACAATATTTCAAGAATAGCTAACAAAGTTGGCTTTCCTGGAATAACATCTCTTTGCAAAAAAATTTTTTTTGCCATTTTTTTCTCTCTTTTGTTTGCTCATCCTCACCTATACTTTTAAATTCAGAGATATAAAGACAGTGGTAATAGACTTTAATTTATTTAGATCCCACTCACATCTACTTAGTATTTATATAACCTTACTAATTTTCAGAGAGACATTATCATAACAGGATGATAGAAAATAAGCCTCCTTTTTCTTGAAAGCATAGTCTAATGTGGTGGCTTTTAACATGGTTATGGGCCACAAACCCTTTGAGAATGACTATCACAATAATATCTTCCTCTCCCCAGAAAAAAACACCTACCAATATATTCATGTGTCTTCATTTTGGTTTTGGTTTTAGAGAATTCACACTCTATATTGACTATTGCTTTCTGGAGTCCCTAGTCCCAGGTTAAAAACCTGTGGTCAAAGGCAATGCCTATGAAACAGTAGAGAAACTAAAGCAGATAGCAGAATCTATGAGCACATTTTGTTGCAGAATAATAGAAGACTGCTGGTTTATGGTAGTGACTAAGATTCAGTCTTTGGACTTATACATCCCTGGGTCTAAACATGAGTCTTCTACTTACTAGCTGTGTGAGAAATTAGGTCATCTTTCCAAGCCCCAGATGTCTCCTTTGTAAAAAGATGGTAATAACATCCACCTGCGTGGGTTGCTGTGCTATGCACAGGGCTTGGATCATAGTCGGCCCCCCCAAAATATTAGCGATTGCCATGATTGTTAATAATGGGGACAGTTATTCAGAATTGATTAAGGCAGGGCATCCTTCCTTTGTTAGACATCACTGCCAGCCTCAGAGAAAGAGATTCTGTCGGACACTCCTGAATGCCCAACCCTTTCTTTCAAAAACTTTTTCTATGTAACTACCAGTATTCATACTACTTGAGGAGAACATTAAGTTTTAAACTTCTAAAAGCAAATAGGTCCCTGTTTTTAACAATGGTTTATTTCATGTTGGTTTGAGGTGACTGCGGACTATGGAGCTCAAAGGAGGAAATGCTGTTATGTTGTGGGCATTGTTTATCTAGAACATTCCTCAACAGGGGCCTGACGCTTACTCTTCCACTTTCTTTTTACACATCTTAATTTTTATCATGAACTCTTTGATTTTCTTCTCCTGGCCTTTCCCTTTACTATCAGTGGCAATTCTCTGTTCAGTTTTAGTCAATTCTGCTCAATAAACACTAATTGAGCATCTTCTATCTCCCAGCCACTGAGCCAGATATTGGGGATATGAAAATGAATAAAATATAGTCCTCATGCTTGGAAATCCTTAAGACCTCATAGTCTATTAGGTATAATATCATCATCATCATCATCATCATCATCGCTATTCTTTATTGAGTACTTACTCTGTGTCAAACATTGTGCTAACTGTGTCACATACATTATTTCACATCATTTCACTTCACTGTAGGATCTCCTTTCTAGAATTATCCCAACTTTTGCTTCATTTACCCCAGTACTGAAAGCTTCCCTTTGCTCTCCTTAGCCCTACCCAGCACTGCTCACTTCTCCCCATGGCAACCGTTCTCAGTATCTGCAAGACGACCTCTTTGTCAACCACTAAATCCGTAGAGCCTTAGAGTCTTCCAAAGCCTGGGTATGACTGTACTTTCCACCACTTCTACTCTTTGAAACAAAAAAATAATATGGCTTGTGCTTCAACAAGTCAATGACTGTCCAGTTTTCAGGCTTGGATAACTCAAACTTGTTCCAGGTCATACGTAGGAGATGCAAATATGGCCCGTATAAGTAAGAGCCCCGGAGGTCTTCTGATTCCTCGTAAGAGGCAGGGATTAACCCAAAAGCTGAAATTCCAGCCAGAATGGTGATGAAACCATGTAGTTTGAATTTACTAACTTTTAAAAATATAATATGATAATCTAAAGTGGAATTAGAAAGCAATGACTAAATATTTTGTGATGTAAAAAGTACTATTAGAAGGAATCTTATTCATTTTAATAGACTGTTTATAATAGGCTGTGTCTATACAATTCTGGGATCTCTCCACACAATGTGAAGAGGTTAGTCATTTGTTGATATGTTAGGTCTACATGATACCCAACATCTTGATGTTTGGAACAAACAACTTGTTTCCAGTGGCCCCCAACCTTTTTGGCACCAGGGACCAGTTTCACGGAAGACAATTTTTCCACGGGGAGGGCAGGGATGGGGGTGGAGGCAGAGCTCAGGCAGTGATGCCAGTGATGGGGAGTGGCCGTAAATACAGATGAAGCTTCACTTGCTTGCTGCCCCGCCACTCACCTCCTGCTGTGCAGCCTGGTTCCTAACAGGCCACAGCCCAGGGGTTGGGGACCGCAGGCATAGAGCATATCGGGGTTCCCAAATTTTCTGTGGGAAGGGGTTACTTTTTGTTTACTAGAAGACTTACAGCTATCAGTCAGATTGAAGCAGGTGCCAGTGCTGGCATTCAGCTGCAGATTCCATTGTGGAGAGGACAAGTGTGATCTAGTGGAGAGAAACGGGGGTTAGTAGCAGCTGTAAGGGGGGTTAGTAGCGGCTGTTGCCTAGAGTCGCCCTTGCAGATATGATGGAGCTTCTGGTGTTCTGCGATCCTTGTACACAGTGTCCAGTGCTGAATCAGAGACATTTGGCGATTATACTAAGAACACAAAGCATGTCTAAGATAAAAATCTTTCAAATAACAATAATTGGGACTATATTTTGAATGCCTAATATGTGCCATGCAAATTACTAGGGATTTTGCATACATGGCCAGTGTCCTCATTGTCACACTACAGAGTTGACAGTTATTCACATTTAACAGACGAGTATATTGAAGGTTGAAGATAAAGTGACTAGGTCAAGAGCATATTGCTTACAGGAGGCAGACCTTGGATTTTGTCATAGAGCATTTTTATTTTTAAGATTACATCTTTTTGGAAAGATACATGATTCCCATCATTTTCTTAACTATTTAAATCTACCTTTTTGTTTTCAGGACTGTTCTACTTTTCTGTGTTGCTTTCATCCTGCTCAGGGTATCTTTGGAAAATGTTTCTAGATGAAAACACAGTCATTTCTATTTGCAGAAATGGCCCAGATTAAAAATTCTTGAATATCACTGAGTTGCAATAGACAATTGAAAAAATGTCATCCCTCTTGCCCTGTCTTTAAGTGTAATGATTAATGTACCATTGCAGGATGATCTATGTGCTCATAGATTACTGCCTGAATCACTGTGTCTGTTTTATGACTTATTGTTTGCCTGAGATCACTGAACATTTTGTTTAGAGATAAGTGAGGAATTAAAGCACTTCCCTTTCTTCTTGGTCAGAATTTTAAAAAAGGAAAAAAGAAAGAAAGAAAACAAAAAAACTTGGTAGAAAAAGGACTGCACTGATGCTCAGTTGAAATTAAGCAACTAGAATCAAATCAATCATTTGTTGGTGAGGTGTGTGAAAAGTTTAACAAATGCTTAATGGTTACCAAACCTAAGAAATTGTGCCGTGATAGATAATTGATATTATTGAATATCAATATTGTTCTATACATCATAAGACCATGAATATGGGTGTCTTAGTAACGTGTGTAATTTCAAATACTTTTGAAAAAACAACTGGAGAAGAGGCAGATGAAATCCAGGTATTCAAATTAGTGAAATTTAAAAAGTATATGCATTACTGATCCAGCTCCATTTTGCAATGTTCTTGGTTCATGTCTTTCTGTAGTTGTTTTTTTCCACTGTGGCAGAAGAAGGGAAAAGCAAGCTGGTCTTTTAAATTTATAACATTACATTAGTTGCACTATAAGATTCTTTGAAGATGATTGTCTTGTGGATTCTAGTTCCAGATCAGTGGACATTTGGCTGGAAGGATTTATATTGTGTGCTCAGAGAATTGGGCCTTAAATCAGTGTTACTGTAGGCTGCAGAGGGTTTGGTTTTTACAACTACAATAACTAACTCACTGGGGAAGTGTACGTGTGACCCTTTCCTGATATTCCAAGGGAAGTGTGTGTTTGATCATCATTGCTTTAAATTCTAAAAAGCAATACAACAGAAACATTAGCTGTCCTACGGCCATGAGTTTGTTTCACTTGGTAAAAGAGATTCTGCATAGAGGGGAAATAGTTGCATTAGTTTGTAATTTGTGAGAGAATTGAACTTTTGATTCCACAGAGAAGAACACTTAGATTGAATTATATCAGGTTCAGAGGACATTTTAAGCAGAAGGCTGCCTAAGTCCCTTTTAACATTTCTTCTTTTCTTTTTCTTAAAAGGGCTTTTTTCTAAAAGTAACAGCAGAAGTATTCCCTAGGAAAGACAGGAGAGTATAGATTTATGTTCATCCATTTTTATGTTTGTGTATCCAGCTATAAATTCTTCAAACAGCTGAGCATGCATGGAAGCCAGGCTCTGCCTTTTAGGGACCTCCTCTTTTGGTGTAGCAGTCGGATCAAGAATGACTCTTTACCATTCAGTGTGATGAGCGCTGAGAGGGAGAGAGACAAGTACAAAGTACCGTGGGAACATAGAAGAGGGAGTAATGACTCACCTGGAAGAAGGGTACATTCTTAAAATGGGGAGAAAAGATGCTAGGATTTGGTTTTCATGAGCTCCTAAAATTTAGCCAATGTTAGTAGATCTACATGTTTATATTCCTGGCAGTGAGATGTAGTGTAAATGAGATGTGGGAATTCGTAGGAAATTCACTGAAAGGTACCCTAGGGATCATCTGGTCCTGTCTCCTCAACGCAAGGGTCCTGTCAACAGTCACTTTACCAGCAGTCTGACTTGCATTCCTTCACTTCCTTACAAGTCAGCCTGTTTCACTATGGAATTAAAAATCTACTGATTTTATTTATCTAATTTTAGACTATGGGTTCTATTAGAGCTATCTGGTGCAAAGCAGAGCGAATGCACTCTCTTAACATGGCAGCCTTTTAAATGTTCATATTAAGTTTATGGTCAACCAAAACCCCTTGGCATTTTTTTTTAATTCATATAAAGAGTTATAAATCTCTTTTGTATTCCATTTGTGCAATTGATTGTTTAAAATCTAAAAGTAGGACTTCACATTTTATTCCTTTAAAGTTCTTGACTTTGCTTTAATGTTTCAGTTTAAAGATAATTTTAAACTTGCATTCTGATGTCTCTCATATTTGCTCTTCTGTTCCAGCCTATGCTATCTATAAACTTGATTAATATGCTATCTATATCTTTATCCAGGTCACTGGTGAAGATGTTAAAGAGGGCAGGTGGAAGGACAGAGACCTAGGGGTTCTCACAAATCATCTCCTTTGGAAATGTTTATTTAACTAGACATGAGTCAACTTAACCACCCAAGCTCATTGACTTACTATTCAAAGGATGTTATAGATAGGGTGACCAATTGGACTAGTTTGCTAAGGAGAGTTTCAGCTTACCTGGTTAAGTTCTGGTTTATGCCTGCTACTTAGGCATAATTAAATGGAACATCTTTTGATTCAAAAGTATTCTGGTTTGGTGAAGAATATTTTGGTTACCTTAATTGTCAGAGACCACCCCAAATGACTCGGAAGGAACTCCAGAAACATGATATTCACGGTGCTCTCCTGACCCTCCAATTTACTAGTTCTATGAGATTTGTTTGCCAAATTTGTTCTTAATGTGTCCATTGTTCTTAGTATTCATTCATTTTACTAAATGCTTGCAAATCACCAAAAGCTTTTTTTTTTTCCCTTTAGGAATTAAATTTAAATTTACCAGTCTGTAATTACAGTTTTTATTTATTGTGTACTTGCTATGTGCTAGGCATTCGTCCAAGTGTTTTACAAGTTTTACCTCATTTAACTCTCATCATAACCCTATGAGGTAGGAATTAGTACCCACAATTTACAAGTAAAAAAAGTGAGCTGTCATAGGTTAAAAAAACTTTCCCAAGGACTCAGAGCTAATAAAGCGGAGAGATAGAATTCAAACCTAGGCAATTGGACTCCAGAGTCCTTACTTTGTCTCACTAATTTCCAGAATTTAGTCTTTTCCCCGTTTGAAATGTGATACCAAACAAAAAAAAAAGAAAATGAAAGAAGCTAGACATGAATTTAAAAATACCCCTCCTCCTAGAAAATCATTTAAAGCTAGGCAATA
>NW_012134525.1:4187850-4189987 GCF_000956105.1 Propithecus coquereli | reverse complement strand
AGGTCAGTTATACAACTAGCAAGAGGTAGAATGGGGACCACATGCCCATCTTCTGACACCAAAGAAATGGGAGGGGCAGGCCTGGGCTCAAATTGTCTTCCTTTAATTATTATTTAGGCAAATAGTGTTCTTCTAGTTATCATTTGGCCTTCAGCATTCTCAAGTGTAAAATGGTGACTATTAACACTGGTTTCACAGAGCTATTGAGAAGATATGTTGAGATGGCATAATACTTTAGCAAATGATCATTCTTTTCCTTTAGTTCCTTCCTTTCTGATGTTCTCTCTCCCCTCTTCCATCCTTTGCATGCTCTGCAGGAAGGATGCATCCTGTGATAAGGGTGAGCCCTCATAAATCACCTCCATATTCTACGTGTATTAATACATTAGTTCTAGGAGCTCTACATGGATACATGTGCTTAATATATCTAATATATCAGGATGGGACATTGCACATTTATTCTTAGATATCTAAAAACAGCATGTGCCAGATGCAGAAAGTTAACCCTCCTACGTAGCTGTTGTATGCTGACTCACTCATAACACCATGACAGTGCTGATAACTTTTGCTCTAACTGGCTTGTAGAAGCACACCATTAAATTAATCCTCAATTATAGCAACTAACTCATCCCAGTGATCTGGTACAGCAATTTCTCTTTTCTTTTTTTAAAATGTATTTTGATCATTAAATTGTATGGTTTTGTATTTTTTATGGCAGGCTACTTTTGGGAAGCTGGAAGCTTGTGAAAGATAATGCATAGATTGTAAAGAGTTCTGGTTTTGAATCCATCTTGCAATGCTGATCAGATGGGTGACCTTGATTATTCAAGTTATTTAATTTCTTTGGTCTTCAGTTTCCTTGTCTAAAAAATGTGGATAGTAACAGCTTCTTTAGAGATTCTGGTTAAATAAGAGAGATAAACACATGAAAGCTTCCTCATCTATAAAATAAGGATAGTAATAGCTTTACTCCTAGTGTGGTTGGAAGGGTCAAATAGGATATTTTTTGTAAAATGCTTAGCATAGGGTCTGGTAGATGATAAAAGTTGGCCATTGTTATGTTGGGCCAGATATTATGCTAAGTGCTTGAGTGGCTAGAAAGTGAGCAAGGTTGTGTGTGTGTGTGTGTGTGTGTGTGTGTGTGTGTGTTTGCATGTGCATGCACATGTGTGTGTGTACTTGCGGGTGTGTGTATATCAGGATACGTCTGGGATGTATTAGGAGGATAGCATTGGAGCCTTGGTTCAAGCACAGCTCTGCATTCTAGCCACTATTGACTTTCTCTAGGGTAAAGAGTGTCAACTTTGGGTAGTATCCTCCATCTAGGACGTCACTGGGTAATGTGAAATACTTTCTAGAAGGAGTTCCTTACCATTCTTGATTAGAATTCAGGACCAAATCTGCAACCATTTTTCTTTCTTCTTTCACCTCAAACACTCTACATAGTTAGTTTTTCTGTAAAACCAAATAATTGCACATCACCATGGAGAGCTGGGACATGTAGACAGATTTTGATGGTCAAAGTTGAGCTTTGCAGCTGTGATCACCTGCGATGTTGCTGATGCAGCCACTGAATGGGGTACAAACTGTGAGAGGAGATGAGGATTTGGTACTTATGATGTCCTTGCAAAGACCAGTTACAATGAGGTGAGGACAGGGCCAGAGCATGGGGGCTGCACATGAGTGGGAGGCAGACAGGTAGGAGGAGGGTTGAGCATCATATCCGAGAAGAACAGGGTTTGTAGTAAGGACCGTTTGCTGGATCTTTAGGGGACAATGACCAGATACTGTGCAGAAGGTGGACAATTTAACTGCTTAGGAGATGAAATTAGAAAGCTGGCTTGATAGAAGTAAAATGTATTATAGACTTGTGAGGCGAGGGCATCATGGTAACAGTTTTCTATACATGGATAATATTTAAGGATTTCCCCAAGGTCTGACATCCATGGGAGCCTTCTAGCCAAGAAAATAGTCAATGTTTTTTAATTAATCTATGTCTTTTAATTAATAAATGATGACATAAAGAGATGACATATGAGGAGCAAAAGAATTAAAAGAATTGTAGTTGTTTCTGAAAATTTATTTACTTAAACAAAAATAACTGAACAGTGTGTAAGGATTGTGATACATCACAGAT
>NW_012134525.1:4184893-4187800 GCF_000956105.1 Propithecus coquereli | reverse complement strand
GTGGCTCAGAAACATTCTTCCAGCCCTTGAACTTTCCTGGCTCCTAGATTGGCTTACAACATTTGTCATCACTTTTCTTTGGCCCAGGGAGGGAGAAAAAGACCACAAGGAGCCCAAAAGCCCATTTTGGGTCATTTCTCTTAGAAAAGCGATCGGTTTCATATTGTGAGAGTGCATGTCTATGTGCATGCATGCAACAGCAAAATGTTTAAAGTGAAACAAAAAAATGGTTTCCGAATCATTTTATTATTTTTGTATTCCTAATTTTACAATGCCTGGCACATAGTAATATTCAATAAATGTCTGTTAAATGAACACATTCCCATAAAATTCTCTGTAATTTAGGAAAGAGGAAGGAGGAAAGGATGAGGTATATCTTTATCACAAAGGCCCTTTGTCTCATTTGCTTTTCTTTTGGTTCAAAATGCTCAGCTTTGCAGTTTCTTATACCTGGAGCTTTTCAAGGATGTCACTTACCATGGAAGGGATGCACCCTCCTCACCCTGTCCAAGCACGTTCTTCATTCCAAGACACATAACTTATTTATTATGTTATGCTAATGAAGGTACAGCCAGTGGTTAGAATGTACCATGCTTTGTGAAAGGCAGAAAGAAAAAGACCCCATAAATACAAAGAATCTGGACCAGAGAACATTTTATTACAAGACTTACTCCTTTCTTAAAGACAGTAAACATGATGAATTTCTCTTTGCAACTGAATTTATGAAGATAGATGATCCTCTCTGTGGTTGTTTTAACTGGGTTTGTCTTGCAGTCTGAAGCGGAGTTGCAAACCCACACAAATACATTTATTGCCATCCCTAATGACAGGATACGATGTCTTATGTATGACTGAGTGGGATTTAAAAAAGTGACATTATGTTTTACCATAGGGATGGAAAAGGATTCATTCAATTTACATGTTTCAGTGGGAAAGGCCCTGGTATTTCCTGTAAGGGAAACCTTGGACTGCCTTAAATCCTCCTTTTCCAGCAACTGTTTGTAGTACTCTTTTCAGAGTCAGACTGAAAAATAATCTTTTGCTGACACTTTTTCAAATGCCTACCCAGAAATTGGTAGTAGAGCTTTGTACTTGATTCTCATACATTCAGTTCACACTTTGACTTTCTGCTGAGCCGACACAGAAGGGAGAAGTAAAATCAAGAGGGGAGGGGAAGGGAAATAGAAGGTTTCTGAGCTCAGTGTTTAAGTGTCTTTCTCACTCAAAACGCTGTTCAAGCCCGAGTGCACATGCACAGCCACACAAGGGAACTGGCTCCACTTTGCTAATGATGGCAGCGTGCATCATTGGCTATGCAGATCACAGAAGAAAGCCATTCTGCTTAGCTCTAATTCCATCAGGATCATTTACCTTTTGAAGGATAGAAAAGAATGAATTGAAGATCAAAATCATCAGCCTTATTTGGCTTCATCCAAGATTTATGGCAGCTGCTTTCAAGGGCAACTGAAAAAACCAACTGCGGAATTCACATCTGTACCACTTCTTGTCTTTCAATATTTTATAAATGTTACGAGCAAAGTCAACCTCTGGGGACATTAAAATTAAACAACCTCTATCCCTCCCCTATATTGGAATGAGAGCATATATCAATAATTGCTATATTTAACTACTCTCATCTGTATCATACCTTTTAGGATTAGCTGTCTTAGAAGCCTACATTTAGTTTACTATTCATTTGCCAAAGGTTATTATAATGTGGGATCTGTGTCTTTGTGATGTCAAAAGCATTAAACTTTGATTTAAATTGTTAATAATACAGTGCCCATTATTGCCAGCTTTAGACTTGAATTCATTTTTTTAAAAGCAAACATTTAAGAGATATCAACCGCCATTTGAAATGAAGATATATTGTCCTTAATTTAAGTGCCTTGATGTGCAGCCAAAAAAAAAAAAAATACCAGAAGGACATTTGCTGTGATCTCTGAGGAAGTAAATAAGGTTGCTTTGGTTTCTTTAGATGCTTTGATTAGTTTTGACAGCAAGAAATATATCTTGCATCCATATGATAAAAGACTACAATATAAGTGAGGGTGATACAGTGGCTCACATATTATCCTGAGGATCAAGCACAGTGGACAAAAATTGATAAGGCAAATTAGCTTTCTATTTGCAAGATGTTCAAGAGCTCTAAACTTCTCTTTTCATAGTAAAACACTTATTCTTAAAGAAGTCCCAAGTAGAGTAACTCCTACAGATCTTCTTTGTGATGCCTTTTGTTATTTATAACAAATGAATGCCTCTCTCAGCTCGGTCTGCCAACGTCTTGGCTCTTAGCTGCTATGCTTCTGGTCGCAAGAAAGGTAACATGTCCAATGTCAAAGGCAAATGGGCATGAGCTAACTAAATGAAGTCTGACTCATGGAAATGCTTAATATTGAATAAATAGCTATTGCTGGAATAAATGGTGGAGCCAGAGAGATCTAAGTGCAAATCCAAGTTCTGCCTTATTAGCTGGGTCACCTTGGGCAAGTTACTTAACATCTCTGATGTTAAGCCCGATATCTTTTCTGCAAAAATGGAAATACTGATAGGTCCCTCATATAGCTGCTGTGAGAATTAAATGATTTAACCTATCTATTAAGTGTCTGGAACAGTACTTGGTGCACAGAAGGGGCTGGATGTATGTTGTTTTTTTTTTTCCCCTTAGCCTCTTCTTACCAGAATTTAATATGATATTCACAAAGTGGTCACAAATATCTATTTCATGTATTTACATTTGAGGGTGCATTATTTATTTAAGGAACTCAGAGAGAAGGTTAATAATATAATAATCTCTCTAAGTATGGTCCTGTATTGCTGACCCATTTCCTAGATATGTAAAATGGAGACAGAGAGAGAGAGAGAGAGAGACCCTGTTGTGTTCCTAAGGGCCTGTGATAACGGGTG
>NW_012134525.1:4182305-4184098 GCF_000956105.1 Propithecus coquereli | reverse complement strand
ACAGCAGAAGCAGGAAGATCTCTTTGGTCTTCCCCTTGCCTTTCTCCCCTGAAGTAGGCCATACAAGAATTTTCTGACCTTCTTCTAAAGTAGGTCATAAGACTTTCATTCCAGAGTCGTCCTCCCTATATCCAGAAAAAAGGAATATCTTTGTCTTCGAAGACACAGAGACACTAAGAAGAATCTGAACAAATAGGTCGTGCTACATTCCCCCCAGTTTATTACCATTAGATCATATCCTTTTGTCCTCCGGTCATATTTCTCCATGACTACCTACTTCTCCAACAAACTTAGTATAAAAATATACAGACTTCCCTGTTTCTCTGGGTCTTCATGTCTGAAGCCTCCTGTGTCATGTAAAACTTACATTAAATAAATCTGTGTGCTTTTGTCTTGTCAATCTGTCTTTTGTTATAGACGTCTCAACCACGAACCTAGCAACGGGTAAGAAGAGTCTTTTCTGCCCTATATAGGAAATTATTTGAATCTGCAAATGATCATAATGTCATCTTTATCACCTTGCTCCTGTCTTCTGCCCGCTACTGCCTGGCTGCCCAACCCACCCCTGGCTGCATTCCATGTTTTCCCAGCTGGAAGGGAGAGATGAGGACTGAATTCTCTCTTACATAGGCCATTTATTTAAGAAAATATAGTGGTGCTCTGAAGTTTGTTTTGAGGAATCACTTATAAGACCTTAGTAGGAGGTGTGAAGACTTCTGAGAGAGGAAGTTTAAACACAAATAATTGGTCCCAACCTGTGCCTAATGAAAGCATGTATCCCTGTTGTCTCAGTTATGCAAAGCAGTCATGGAGTGATGTATATCATTTCCATTTTAGGGAAGTTTATTTACTGCTGAAACAGCTTTCATTTCTCACCAAAGAAGGCAGACATTGCTGGGATCTCTAACTGCATCCTTTTGTTTATACACTGAGTGTCGCAGACATTGTTTTCCCTTTACTGAAGACTCAGTGCCCTTCCTGGAACATCAGCCATTGCACTAAGTGACGAGAGGGTGTCTCCTGGGGATACTAGAGGGGCTTGGGATGGTGGCCCCACGTTACATGTCTTTGGACTGCAGTGCTGGAGAGCCAGCCTGCACTTTTACACTCTGCCTCCTCCTGCTGCTGTCTGCTGTCACTCAGGCAGCCGTCAGGTGCCCTCGCTGCTGTCATCCCCTGCCTTATTTTACTCCTGATTGTCAGAATGATGGCTTGAGGGTGGATACACCTCTCCTGAAGAATTAAGTGTGTGGATTTTATGACAGTCATTTTCCACGCAGAAGAGATTTTTTTTCTTTTTACTTTTAAGTTCTGGATGGTTAGAATGACTAGAAAGTGTGGATTCCGGGTAATAGGAAGGGTTAATTTTTCCTTTTATTGTTATAATTTTTATAAATTATAAGTGTATGTTTTATGATTGCAAAATGTATAACTTAATATGAATATATTGATGATACATTTAACCCACAAGTGCTTATCGTGTGCCCACTGAATACTAAGCACTGGGCTAAGCACTGGAATTAGGGTCATGCTGAGCAAAACCAGGTGGGTTTCTGCCCTCAGGCAGCTGCAGACAGGAGTGGGGAACAGATCACCCATTAAGTGCATCAGGGAAAATTATGACTCTAACAAGGCATACAAAGGAGAAGGGATACTAAGGGGTTGGTCAGTCAAATCTCATCAAAAAGGTTAGGGAAGGCTTCCCTGAGGAAATGACTTTCAGCTAGGCTGTAAAAGGTGAATAGGAAGTAATGAGGCTCTCCTTTTTTGAAGAGGTTTTTTTTTTTTTTTTT
>NW_012134525.1:4167126-4179775 GCF_000956105.1 Propithecus coquereli | reverse complement strand
ATGTCTTTTAATTAATAAATGATGACATAAAGAGATGACATATGAGGAACAAAAGAATTAAAAGAATTGTAGTTGTTTCTGAAAATTTATTTACTTAAACAAAAATAACTGAACAGTGTGTAAGGATTGTGATACATCACAGATTGAGACCAAAATCCATCTGTCTGTCTGTCCATCCATCCATCCATCCATCCATCCATTTAGTCAATAAATATTTATCATGCCAAATGAGGATATATGTGTATTTTGTTCCAGAAGATAATACTAGGAACAATGCATGAAAAATGAGGCAGGCAGTTTTCAGTTGAAAGATGGAATGAATAAGTTGTCTCACAAGAAAGTGAATTCCTCATCCTTCCTTCCTTTATTTAATAACAATTTCTTTATTCCCTTCTATGTTCCAGATATTTTTCTGGCCACTGAAGATTGACAGTCTAGTGGGGCAGTATTACACAAAATGAACAAGTTAATTGAGTTGTTGGTAAGTGCAAGAAAAGTAGTCAGATAAGGAGGTACAGTGATCATGGGAGGAGGAAGGAGAACTATTTTAACAAGGTTGATCCTGGAGGCCTCTCTAAGGGGGTGGCATTTGACTAGTGTCCTGAATAAGGTATAGGAGTGGACCATGGAGAAAAGCATTCAGGCAAAGGGAACAACAGGTATAAAACAGCTTGACATTTCTGAGGAATAAGGCCAGTGTGGTTGCAAGTCAAATGAGAGGGGAAGGCGAGAAGGAAGTCTGAGAGGAGTCCAGGGCAATATATGGGAAGGCCTCACAGGACATAGGAAGGAATTTGGATTTCACCCCATGTGTGATGGGAGGAAGCCCTTGGGGAGTTTCAAACATGGGGCTGATAGGATCTAACTTACTGTTTTAAAGGATCATTCTGGCTGTTGTGAGGAGAGTGATATGTAGTGGGAGAAAAGTGTGTCCTTTTGGTTCAGTTCTGTTCATTTTCTTATATGTTAAAGAAACACTCTTTTTTTTATCAGATAAGACACTAGATAATACAGATATTGCATTATTTTCTGTCCTGTAGAATATTGAAATATTTCAAGAAAATTTCTAACCTGAATTTAAGTTTTGCCAATTTAGCTGTGAGTAGATCAGACCAAACTATGCATTTGATATAGTCACTATGCATTTAATATAGCAAAATGGTAATTCAGTCCTTTAGTAGTTTGAATTTTTTTTTCTTCTGCAGAGACCTATCTGAATATTGTTTATTTGAGAAGTTTATTACCATTATCTAGATACACTCTAGAAAGTATTACATGCTTTTTGTTATGAGGGTAACCATTCTGGGTAACAACAATAATAGTCAGTAGTAAAACATCATGCTGTGTGTGCCAGGCACAGTTCTAAGCATTTTGACTTACATAATTCTCAGAACAGTCCTCTGAGTGTTGTCAAAACTGCAAGGGGGTTTCAGTCTGGGTCCAGTTGCTTGTTGCACAAAGATCCAATTATTGAGACAATAAGGATTGCCAAGGAAGAAAGGAATTTTTAATATGACAGATGTCTTGTCAGGAGAATGGGAGATGCTGCCTCTAATTCATCTCCCAGACTAAGAGACATCATGGGCTTTTAAAGGAAGGGTCACGTGCCTTGGGGGAGGTCTTGGTCTATCTCGCAAGGGGGCTACGTGTACTGGAGACAGGTTGTACAGGATGGTGAATCCTGGCACCCGGAAGTCAGCCTGGGGCCTTCAAAATCTCAGCTCCTTTGTCTTACAGAAAATCCACTATTTCTGGGAAATAACTCAAAAGGTCAAGTCGTTAGTTAAGGGAGAGTATTATATGGGGTCTTTGAAATTTGTTCACTGGGGGGCCAGTTACATGAGTTTGATACATGGTGGTCTCCATTTTACCATGTGGAACCTGAGGCTCAGAGAGGTTGGAAAACCTGCCCAAGAACACAGAGCTAGCCAGAATCAAATTCTGGCAGGCTAGACTAGGGTCAATCTTCTATATTTCCCTTCCACATGAAAAGGAGCACCACTCGCCAAAACAAATGCCAAACTGCAGGCTCTACCATGAGATTGCTTCAGAAATTTCTTTTCCATGCTCAGACTGCTGTCAGGGTCCTGTCCTTTACCAGGGCTTCAGTTTAGCCTTGCTGCTTTATAGGTCAGAATAGAAGCTTCTTCAGCCACCACACCCACTTCCATCCCTCTGGCTCCTCTGCCAGTGTGGCACAGCTCCCAGGACTGTTAGTGAATCTCAGTTTCAAGACGGTTATGAGTTTAGTAGCAAGTCTTTATTCAATCAGCTATTCACATGGCTTGGCCCAGTGCTACCTAGGGAAGACCCAAGGCTCCTGACATGTCCCTCCCAATGCCTGAACTCCTTCATGTGGAAATGAGGGAACTGCTCTTTTGCACCGTCTGAGGGGACAGAGAATGGGGATGAGGTAGGGCTGTACCCAATCTTTGAAAATATCTCTTGGTGCTTCCCTCCCGTGACTTCAGGGAGGGAGTAATCACTCACCCTAAGCCCATATGCTTCACAGGTTTGCCTTGTCTTATGCCATGTTTCCCTGTGGCCATCTGGCAACAGAGGGTGGGGTGGTGGGTTGTGGGTGGTGGTTGACAGCAGGGCTGGGTCTGTTCTGGAGCCTCACGGAATGCCCTGGAGGGATAGTTGGTCCCAACAGCTGACTGCTTCCTTTAGAATGGGAGGTGCTTGCTTTTTTTGGTATTCAGTTTTGGGCCTTGTTTACGATATAAGGAAAACAGAAAAAAAAATTCCCCTTTTGACAAGCTGATACAGAAACAATTTTGTTCACAGATGTTTCTTTCTTTTTCCCTGTCTTTTCTTTTCAACTAGAAAGACTAAATTATTTGCTTAAAGGTATATGGCAAGATGAGAGCAGATCTAGGGTTAGAACATAGATATTAAATTTATTCTGGGATTTTATTTATCACTGTTATTATGTTACTCAATTTTTTCCCCATAAAATATGAACATTTCATCTTTTTCATCTCTGCTATTTATGAGGTGAATCATGCAGTGTATGACAAAAAACTAAGTTAGGGACTATCTGCTTTCTTTTGCCTTGTACCCTGTACTAACAGCACTAAGAAGCACCAGATGTGACACTTTGGCTGATCTAATCCCTCCTTTTGTCCAGGATGCAGAATATGCAGGCAAAGTCTTCTTAACTTATGTTTACCATGTTGGTGCTCAGATTGGTGATCAGTGGGTCACTGAGGTTACCACTGTGACCTTGCATTCACATGAAAAGCCAGGCCTGATCCCTGGATGGAGAGATTGGAGCCAAGACGACAGGGACAGGAGATGACTGTTTTACCCACAGACTAGTCCAGGAACACTGTAGAAAGTGTTCAGTTTCTTTCCTAAATTATAGGCCAGCATCCCTTCCTTCCTGAGATTCCTCTCTGCCACCCTGCGTAGTTCTGTTGTGACAATCTTTTGTAGTGCTGGGAGCTGATATGTTACACATGCAGGGCCAATCCAAGTAGTTTTCCCTGAAATGACTATGCTTGAGTGGTCACAGAAGACTATTTTATGGTTTTTTGAAGTCAGAGTGCTGGGGGTAGAGATATGACTATTCCACTGCTGATTGGCATTACCCCTGCCATATAGACAGAACCTGTCTGCAAAAATATAGCCACAGAAAACAGGAAATATAGCTAAGAGACAGAGAGAAAGACAGATACCCAGTGGCATTGTTTAAGACCCTGGATCCAGCTGTGCCTGAAGCCTATCCAGAATTCAAGTTATGTGAGTCAATCCATTTCCTTTTCGTTTTTACCTCTATTCTCAGGATATTTGAGTTGCATTTCTGTCATTTGCAACCCAAAGTCTTACAAGGGTACTCTGTCAATGGGCATAAATTATGACCAAAACTTTAGCAAAAATTTAGGAAAAGGTAAATGACTGTATCATTCAAACCTGAAAAAGAAAACTGTCTCTCTTTATATATTTTTCTCTTCATTTCCACTAAGTACAGAAAGCAGAGGTTGAGACATATGTTCAATATAAGGTATATGATGGTTGTAATATATTGGATGACATCTCCAGGAATGGTTGAAAAAAAGGCATTGAAAATAGGGTTGCCATGTGTTTGTCTAGCCTGCTTTGTGTGGTGCTTCCTGAAAACCAGTGACAGATGACTTCCTAAGTTCCTCACAACCATCGTTTTCTCAAAACAGTACTGTCTGTGGCAGCACTTGCCTCAAAAGCCCTCCCAACACACCATCCATTTGTGGCACACAGTGAAGATAGTCCTGGGCTGGCCCCCAGCTTCTTCCTGCATGATGTGCTTTCTGTGACAGGTGAAAGATGAAGAAAACAGCTGGGTGGCAGGGACAAGAGGGCTCTGCTCCACAGAGGGTCTCCCTCCAGCCATAAGCACGTGGAATCTTTATGTCGCATGATTAAAGAGGCCGACGTAAAACCCATCTCACTACATGCAGCTCTGCTGGGAAGGAAAATGGGGTAGGCACGGGTGTTTTTCTTATTCTCGAGTCCTGTTTTTGAAACAAAGAGTGTTGAAGTTCTGAAAAATTGAGGATGGGATGGAAGAAGGCGCAAGCGGCACCTGGCGTTGCTCGATCTCGCCACAAGATGGCAGCCCTACTTTTTCATCGTCGTTTTCCAGCTTCAGTCTTGAGGAAGAAACTTGTTCCAATCATTGCAGAACAAATGCAATCTTGACTTAGGTTTCATAATTTATGAAGCTGACTTCATATCCTACCTGGAATCGTGTGTTACCATGTTTCGGACAGAGTTAGCAGTATTATGGTATCATTATTATAAATGTGGGCTCGCCTCTTCCTCTTTCCTCCCAGCTCTGCTTCTGCCTGGGAGGCTGAGCTCGCCTCTGCCAGGCATCAGGAAGCAGCCTAGGGTAGGACAATACTTCTCATACTAGCCCGGTGCCGGAACAAGTTGGTTGAAATTTTCAATCTGTTGTGGGCTGATTGTATTATCATACAAAATAAAAATGAACAAGTAACAAAATGAAATGAAACAGACATACAAAGTACAAGCCCAATTTTATTTTAGTTTCAACAGGCGTAAAATTGCATTTTAATAAATAGAATCAAAACAAAATAACATTGGAAAAAAGATTTACAAAAACCATATAGTTAGTTGCTTATTAAAAGTGTGTGTATAGACGATTATTATAAGGAACTACTATTACACTTGTAAATTTTGTTGTCTTACAATCATAACTAAATAGCAATTCCCCCATTAAGCTGCCTATATACACACTTTGAATTAACTGTGTGTACAATACAAAAAGTTTGAATGTGAACACACTAGCTTGCTTCTTGCTTAATTTGTCTTAATCTAGGTCGGATTGATGGCAACAGTACCTAGAGGGGTTAATGTATATCTCAACTGTTTCTATGTTTTGTATTAATAACATCCATAATGAAAAACTGAAGTGTAATGAAAGAAACAAATTACTTTGGAATAGTTGAGAGGAAAGCTAACAGTTTCTGACTTTATTTTTTCTCTCATCCTCTCCTGGCTCCATGAATACTTGTCTCTTCTTGTTTCTGTATGCTTCTCCCCCGGTGTCTGTGTACTTTTACGTCTGAGAGCCAGCACCTGTGACTTTTCTTGGGTGGCTTGCTCTAGAGAGCAGGAGTGCCTGGGAGGTTATGTCTCATCTCCCAGGAGGGCCCTGGACAATGACTGACAGTTGAGGCTGTAGGAAAGCTCCAGCTCTATACTTCAAGTTGGAACCATTAACCCTCCAGGGTTCTTCTTCAGGACCAGGCCAAAGTTAGCCTCCACGGGACAAGCCTTTTTGCCGCCTTCACTGGCTCTGGCCTGCTTCCTCTCTTCCTTACCATTTCCCCCCACTGGGAGCTCTTCCTTAATAAACCACTTGCACTTGAATCTTTGTCTCAGTATCTGCTTCCAGGGAACCCAGCCTAAGCACTCTCAGATTTAGAGTATTTTAGAAATAGACATGGCAGGCCATAAAACTGTTTTTATGTATTTTGAGTCTTTTGCTTTCAGAGATGCTGATGTCTCATTGTTGGTAACATAATCCAAATGGCCACTGCAGGAAATAAATCAACCTAATTTAACTTCTGTGGCCTTTTAGAAGCTAGATAAACCAGAGATATTTAACGTATCAATT
The DNA here is from genome assembly GCF_000956105.1 of Propithecus coquereli. Taxonomy (NCBI): domain Eukaryota; kingdom Metazoa; phylum Chordata; class Mammalia; order Primates; family Indriidae; genus Propithecus; species Propithecus coquereli. The sequence continues at coordinate 4,173,648 of NW_012134525.1, read as the reverse complement.
TTCTTACCACATATTTGGAAACATTTGACATATAGATTCTGTTTTACGTAGATCTGTGAAATTTTTTTCCTGTTTTCAATTAATCTAAACCTAATTGTTTACCCTTAGAGAAGATAAATATAAAAGCTTCTTCCCTCTAAGGGTTTGAGATGTGACTAAAAGAGATTTTATTTTTTTTCCCCTGGATATTTTTAAAATAGCTGCATCTGCGTTAATCCGTTTTAGATGGTACCCTCCTAAAAAGCCATTCTGCGATGGGTACTTTTCATATAGCTTTACTTGGAATTAAACAATATGAGAAAACATAACAAATTCAAACTAATTTGGAGAAACACTATTGTGAATTAGTGAAAACAATTAGAGAACATTAAAAATGGAGAGCGGTTTTATTACCTTAAAGTATATATGTGCTGTAATGTCAATTATCCTTTATTATAGACACCTATTATATACTAAGCATTTGCATTATGCCATTCAATTATCACCAACAACCCTGAAAATGAGGTATTTTCCTTCCCAATTTTTAAAAACAGATGAGGCATAGAGAAAGAAAATAACTTTTTCAAGGCTTGCAATTAGTAAACAAGAGAGCTAGTATTTGAATCTAGGTCTTCCTACCACGCCATGCCACTTTACAGCTCAATGAAATCAGCTAACTAAATATTAATGTACCCCATCAGCTTTAAGGAAGGGTCAACAGCTATGTGTAATTGACATATTCATTTGTCTGCCAAAGAGCATTGTTAAAGCACTGGTTAACACTTTAAAGAAAAATATCGGAAATCTCCCTTGCCATCTTGTTTAACAACAATAGCTACCATCCATCCGATTGTTTCAGGTACCTTACATCCGTGTCTCATTTAGTCTTCACAGCGATTCTGAGGTGGGTATTATTAGCATTATTTTATAAGTGGGGTAAGTGCAGAAGCACAGAAACTTTATATAACTTGTCCAATGTCATGGCTAGAAAGTGAAAAACATGGGATTTGGGATTTGGACCCTGGAACCCATGAGCTCAACTGCTATGCTAGTCACTACTAATGCTCAGCTGTAACCTCTGTATGGACAAAGCCGGGTCTGCTGAATCAGTGGGTGGGAATACAAAAGATTGAAGTTATGATTTCCTGAAAGTATTTTGTTCCTCATTGGTACCAAGTAGGTCTAGAAGAGGAGGAAGCAGAGCCAGAGGTGTGACAGCAGCTTGGCTTGATGCTGAAGGGATGCTTTTGTTCTTATTCTGCCATATCAGCTTTCTCGCCAACTTTGATTCCCTTCCTACAGTTCACCTGTAAACAAAACCACTGTTCACCGTTTTTTGGACTGGGCTCCTACGAAATTCAGAAGGTTCATCATAGCCAGGTGTTTCTCTGCACCTGGTGTGTCTGATCTGCAGAGCAAAGGGATTCATAGACAAACAACAGAACTCATTGTGGACCACACGATTAATCATTCTAGGTTTCTGATTTGTTTCTTGAAACTTGCTATGTTCCTGTAATGGGAAAAAGACAGCTTCATTTATCACACCTTACCTCATGCTGCTCCTTGGCACCCTCCCCTGGGTCCCTCACGCTCCCGAAACTTCTGAAACATCTGCTGTGGGTACCATGGCAGGAGTTTCTTCGCGTTCCCTATTACACTCACCTTCTCGTCATCCTGGTTTTGAGCTCTCCTATTGTGACTGAAGACTAAAAGGCCAATAGCCTCAGTGGAGGTGAACAATTAGCAAGTTCGTTACTTATGGTGCCATTCACGGTTCTTTGCCAATGATTACATTTGTGTGTGTATGTATGACATATTGCCTGATGTCAAAAGAGCACTGGATTGGGAATGAGATGTGCTGGATTTTTGTCTTGGCTCTGGCATTAAATTTGTCTGGGCTTGGGTGAGATGTTTCACCTCTCTGGACTTCCATTATTTCATTTAGCAGGAAACCTAGCCTAGATGAGTGTTTCTCAATGTCAGATGCATATTAGAATCACATGAAATGCAAGAAATACTGATGCCCAGGTCATACCTCAGAACGACTAAATCAGAATCTCTGAAAGAGCGAGAGCCCTGACATTGGTATGCTTGTTAAAGCTCCCCAGGAGATTCTAATGTTCACTCAGGTTTGAGAACCACTAGCCTAGATGATCTTATGGATTCTTTAGTTTCTAAAAGGTAAGCATGCATGTATTTGTATATGTACATGTGTATACATACACATATATATTATTTTCTTTTAAGTTGAGAAAATTAAGATTACGTATGTATGAGAGGGAAAAAACCCAGTGGAAAGGGGAGTTTGATGATACAGAAGAGCAAAGGTGAATTAATAGGTCTATACCCTTGTGTTTTAGTCAGTTCAGCTTGCTATAAGAAAGTACCACAGGCTGGGTGGTTTATAAACAACAGAAATTTATTTCTCTCAGTTCTGGAGGCTGGAAGTCAGAGATCAGGGTGCCGGCATGGCTGGGTTCTGGTGAGGGCACTCTTTTGGGTTGCAGATGTCTGTCTTCTCATTTTATCCTTACATGGCAGAAAGAGTGGGAGAGAGCTCTCTGGGGTTTCTTTATAAGGGCATTAACCTCATTCATGAGGGGCCCTTCTCGTGACCTAATTATCTCCCAAAGTCCTTGTCTTCTCATATCATCATACTGGGGGTTAAGATTTCAGCATAGGAATTTTGGGTAGACACAAACATTAAGTCCATTTCACCTTGAAAAGGCAAAAGATCTAAGAAATGCTCAAGTGGAAGGATTAGCTTTAGATAGGTGTATGGCAAGTGTGTTCATAGGTGGAAAACCAGACTACATGAGTACCAATGTTGGTAGGTGGGTAGAGACGGTGGTAGGAATCCATGGGGGTTCTCTTCTTGTTGCTTCAGTTTTTCAAGTGAGGGAGAAGGTCATCAGAATGGGTGAGAAGGGCAGTGCTGAAGAGGTTTGAGAAGAGGGGAGTTATGAAAAATCAGCTATGGGAGTGGCAGAGTAAATGTGCTAGGCAAATGTAATATGATGGCCAGGAACATTAAGAGCCCGTTTGAGGTTGGTGGTCATGAATTTAAAATGAGACCGGTCAGTGTGGTTGTGTGCTTTTTGCTGCTGGAATCCTGCAAAGTTTGGAAAGACTTCCTGATGACTTCTAGAGTCCCAGATATTTCCTCCTACATACCAGCTGCTATGTTCTATCCAATCTTGGGTCAGCTGTTGCCTTTGTATGTCTGGAACAGTGACTCCTCATTTGCCTGCAGCTGGCTGCTGTAGCTTTCTCCGTTCCCCTAACTCCTCTCTGGCCTTAGATAGTGGGCCTTGGCCTGGTTCCTGGCTTGCCTGAGTTCCTGAGGACTTACTATACTTTCCTCCAGTCAGTCAGAGATGAGTTCTGGAACGTAGTGAGGTATGTGCCATGAAAATGAAAGTGATAAAGGGAATGGTTAGTGAGTTGGAAGCGTGTGCTGGGGAAGCTGCCTAGTGATCTTTTTTTCCTGATTTGAACAAGAACATCATGAGACAACCACCATGGTTTTGTCCTCCTCTTCCCCAGACATGCAGACATGTTGCACATGAATAGTAAAGTCATACATCCAAGATGAGATGATGTTTTAGTTAGACTAGGGAAAGTGGCTTTTAATTATCTAAAAGTCATCTAACGTGGTAAGTGGAGAACTTGGTCATGTAAAGTAGTAAACTTTCAGACCAAGCTGAAACAAGTAGCAAACTTCAGAAAAGCTCAGGCTGTGAGATGACCTTTATCTGCGATGGTAGGGACTGAATAAATGAAAATTTTACCTTGTTCATTTGAGCCTCAATTCAAAGAGATTGTAAAACCACGAGCTAGCAGGTGATCAAGTGGGAATATTCAGATAGAATCAGGTAGACTTTATGCTCCTCTGGTTGAATAGGTTCTGCATAATATCTTTAGATTTTGGCATTGAAAGTTAGAAGGAAAGAGGCCCCAAAATTAGTTTGGCAGATTTGTCAAGCTGAGCTGTGTCAATTGTATTACGCTGTTTCCAAGAAGACAGTAGAGCTTGTGAAATTTAACAGTGTCTGTCACCACTTGACATATTGACTAAAACAAAAGCAGATTGAGGAAATGACTCACAATAGTTAATTGTTTCAATAGTGAGGCTTTCCCATCTGCACAGTGTGTCGAATTTGAGGACATGTAATGGGAACTTTGTGGAAAATTAATGCACCAAATTATTTTCAAGAAGCAAGCCTCTTATTTGGTTTTTTTAGTAGCTATATGTCAGTATCTAAAATTTCCGTTTTATCTCTTTTATAGCTTAGGTCAGACGACAAAGTGTCTTGACTTAGGGAATAGAAAAAGCCTGGGCTTTTGTAATAAAGGAAACAATATTCAGTGAATAATAACTCAAAATCAGCTTCTTCACCTAAAGAATAGATTATGTATTTTTTTTTTTTTTTTTTGAGACAGAGTCTCACTGCGTTGCCCTGGCTAGAGTGCGTTGGTGTCAGCCTAGCTCACAGCAACCTCAAACTCCTGGGCTCAAGAGATCCTCCTGCCTCAGACTCCCGAGTAGCTAGGACTATAGGCATGCGCCACCATGCCCGGCTAATTTTTTCTATATATTTTTAGTTGTCCAATTAATTTCTTTCTATTTTTAGTAAAGATGGGGTCTCGCTCTTGCTCAGGCTGGTTTCGAACTCCTGAGCTCAAACAATCCGCCCGCCTCGGCCTCCCAGAGAGCTAGGATTATAGGCGTGAGCCACTGCGCCCGGCCTCAGATTATGTATTTTGGCTTCAATAAACTCAAAATCAAAGTGGAAACTTGTTCAATATTTCATAAGGAACCAAATTCAGGATGATATATACAGAAAGCATTCATCTTCTGTTGTCACATGGATACACAGTACACCTGGCTTTGAAATCTATGATGCTACTCAGTAAAACTTATCATTTTTGATGGGAAACCATTAGTTTACAACTAGTTTACAAGATGCATTGAATGTATAGCCTGGTGGTTTAAAGTTCATCTCTGATAGATCTAGGCCTTCTCATCACACTGAATTCCTTTATAGACCCCACTTAGAACTTATGGTTACTAACCTGCTGACCTAAGGAATAGCTTTGTATACTAGAGGTGTGGATGTCAAGGAAGGACAGAAAATTCCCTTCATGGAATTATCCAATGGGGATAAAGTTTAACTCTATGAAAGTTGATTCTTTTGGAAAATATTCCTAATATATGTTTTCTTGTTGAACATCTACAAATGAGTCTACATTTCAGCTACACTGGAAACCAGTCTTTATAGGGGAGAATGGATTAGGGCTGTCTATCCTGTACTGTGGTTACTCAAGATATCAATGCCATATTTTTGTAGTTGTACAGAAGTGTGATGTTTTCTGAATGGATTGGCTATAAAGAATGAAGATGTCCTGTTTAATAAAGAACAAAGTAAATCTAAGAGATGACTTCAAGACTCTGAAGAGCTGTGATGAAGAAACACATTCTTTTGTACAACTAAGTAGGGCAAAACCCAAACTGATAGCCCGAATCATAAGCAGGCGATGGCTTACAATAGCAAAGAATGCTTCAACAGAACATTCTAAGGAAATAGATGCTTCAGGAGGAAATAACCTCCTTATCCTTTCCTCTAGGAATTCCGCCGGGCATTCGCAGCTGGTAAAACTTGTCCATAGTCTAAGGCAACCTGTTCACAGTTTAAGAATATGTATTCCCAGCTCAAGGAAAACTGCCACAGAATTAGAAGTGTATTTTTTCTACTTTAAAAAAATTCAGAATATTAAGGGGGTACAAACATTTTGGTTACATGAATTACTTTTGTACAGTTTGAGTCAAAGTTATAAGTGTGTCTGTCACCCAGATAGTGTGCATTGTACCACTGGGTGTGAATTTATCCATCTCCTCCTCTTCCCCACCTGCTTGATTTCCATTGAATTTTACTACCATATGTGTGCATGAGTGTTGATCATTTAGTTCCAACTTAATAGTGAGTACATGTGGTGTTTGTTTTTCCACTCATTAGATACTTCACTTAGGAGGATAGTTTCCACTTCCATTCAGGTTGTTACAAAAGGTATTATTAGTTCACTATTTTTTTTTATGGCTGAGTAATGCTCCATGGTATACATATACCAGATTTTACTAATCCACTCATGTATCAATGGGCACTTGGATTGTTTCCACATTTTTGTGATTGTAAATTGTGCTACTATAAATATTCAAGTGCAAATGTCTTTGTTATAAAATGTCTTTTTTTCCTTTGGGTAAATACCCAGTAGTGGGATTTCTGGATCAAATAGCAGGTCTACTTTTATTTCTTTCAGGTAATTCCATGCTACTTTCCATAGAAGTTGAACTAGTTTGCAGTCCCAACAACAGTGTGTAAGTGTTCTTTCTCTCCACATCTGTGGCAACATCTGTTGTTTTGGGACTTTTTGATAAAAGCCATTCTCACTGGGGTTAGGTGATATCTCATGGTGGTTTTGATTTGCATTTTCCTGATGATTAGTGATGTTGGGTATTTTTTCATATGTTTATTGGCCATTAGT
>NW_012134525.1:4124821-4166331 GCF_000956105.1 Propithecus coquereli | reverse complement strand
CACGTCTATGCCTATTTTGTTAAGAATTCTTATCATAAAAGGGTCCAGAATTTTTTCAAAAGCTTTTTCTGTGTCTATTGAGAGGATCATATGGTCTTTGTTTTTGCTTCTATTTATGTGGTAAATCACATCTATAGATTTGCGTATGTTGAACCATCCTTGCATCTCTGGGATGAAGCCCACTTGATCGTGGTGGATTATTTTTTTGATCAGCAGCTGAATTTGGTTTGCTAGGATTTTATTGAGAATTTTTGCATCTATATTCATGAGGGCTACTGGTATGTAGCTTTCTTTTTTGTGTGTGTCTTTTCCTGGATTTAGTATCAAGGTGATATTGGCTTCATAGAATGAGTTGGGGAGGATTCCCTCTTTCTCTATGTTATGAAATAATTTCTGCAGTATAGGTACCAGTTCTTCTCTGTAGGTCTGGCAAAATTCAGCTGGGAAACCATCTGGTCCGGGACTGGTTTTTGTTGGGAGATTTTTTATTGCTACTTCAATTTCTTTACTTGATATTGGTCTGTTCAGGAGTCCTATTTCTTCCTGACTGAGCCTAGGGAGGTTGTATGTTTTCAAGAATTTGTCCATTTCCTCAACGTTTTCAAGTTTATGTGCATAGAGATTTTTATAGTATTCAGAAATGATATTTTGTATTTCTGTGGTATCAGTTGTAATATCCCCTTTTTCATTTCTGACTGAGCTTATTATGGTCCTTTCTTTTCTGTTTCTGGTTAATATAGTGAGAGGCCTGTCAATTTTGTTCACCTTTTCAAGAACAAACTTTTTGTTTCAATAATCTGTATAATTCTTTTGTTATTGAGTTCATTTAGTTTTGCTCTGACTTTAGTTATTTCTTTTCTTTTGCTGGGTCTGGGAGTGGTTTGTTCTTCCTTTTCCAATTCCTTGAGATGATTCATTAGATTGTTGATTTGTTTGTGGGTATGAATTTTTCTCTTATGACTGCTTTTGCTGAATCCCACAGGTTTTAATAATTTGTGTTCCTTTTTCATTTAGTTCAAAGAATCTTTTGATTTCCATCTTAATTTCCTCCTTGACCCAATAACTATTCAGCAGTAGGTTGTTTAATTTCCATGACTTTGTGTAGAGTTGGGTGTTTCTGTTGGAATTAATTTCTAATTTTGTTCCACTGTGGTCTGAGAAGACACATGATATAATTTCTGTTTTATTAAATTTGTTGAAATATGTTTTGTGGCCTAGAGTGTGATCAGTATTAGAAAATGTTCCATGAGCTCATGGGAAGCACATATATTCAGTGGTTTTTGGGTAGAATGTTCTGTAAATGTCTATTAGGCCTATTTGTTCTAGAGTTCTGTTTAAGTCCATTGTTTCTTTGCTTAATTTCTGCTTGGAGGATATGTCCCATTCTGTCAGTGGGGTGTTGAAGTCCCTGGATATTATGCTGTTTATCATTTTGTTTAGATCAAGTAGGGTTTGCTTTATGAATCTGGGCACACCTGTGTTAGGTGCATAAATGTTTAGGATTGTTATGTCTTCTTGTTGAATTGTCTTTCTTTACTTTTGCTAATTTAAAGTCTATGTTATCTGATATGAGAACAGCTATACTAGCTTTCTTTTGGTTTCTATTTGCATGGAGTATTGTTTTTGATCCCTTCACCTTGGGTCTGAATGAGTCCTTGTGGCTTAGATGTGTTTCCTGAAGACAGCAGATACATGGATTGTATTTTTTTTTATCCATTCAGCCAGCCTATGTCTCTTGAGTGGGGAGTTCAAGCCATTCACATTTATTGAAAGAATTGATAAGTGGGGTGGATTTCTGTTCATCCTGTTTAGTAGAACTTTATTGCTTTGTTTTACCTTTTAAACCATTGTTGTATCTGGGCTCTGCCTTTTAGCTTTTGGGTCATTTTTACACTGGTGGTTGTCCATTGTGCTGATCTATGTATAATGCAGTTCTGAGTACTTCCTGCAGGGCAAGTCTGCTCTTGACAAATTCCCTCATTGTTTGCTTGTCTGAGAAAGTCTTTATTTCTCCCTCATATAAGAGAATTAGTTTTTCAGAATAGAGTATTCTAGGCTGGCCATTATTCTGTTGGAAAAGACGGAGAATGGGGCCCCAATTCCTTCTGGCTTGTGAGGTCTCAGTTGAGAAGTCTGCAGTTATTCTGATGGGTTTTCCTTTATAAGTTACCTGCTGCTTTTGCCCTATGGCTTTTAGGAGTGCCTCTTTGTATATACTTGGGCCAGTCTGATGACTATGTGTTGTAATGATTACCTTTTTGCAGTGAATCTCCCAGGGGTCCTTTGAGTTTCTTGTACCTGGATACCTAGATTTCCAGCAGTGCCAGGGAAATTTCCCTCAATTGTTCCCCTCAAATAGGTTTTTGAAACCCTGTGTATTTCCTTCTTTGCCTTTAGGGATGCCTATGATTCTTATATTAGCCCGCTTTACATAATCCCATATTTCTTATAGGTTTTGTTCATTCCTTTTGTTTTTCAGATCTTTCTCTTTGAATGATTTGCTTAACTCAAAGGTATTGTCTTCAAGCTCTGAGATTCTTTCTTCTGCCTGATATAGTCTATTCTTAAGGCTTTCCACTGTGTTTTATATTTCCTGGAATACATTTTTCATTTCCAGAAGTTCTGTTTGATTTTTTTTTGATAATTTGATTTTCTTAATAAATTTTTCATTCATTTCTTGTATTGTTTTTGTGGTTTCTTTGTGTTGGGTTTCTATTTTCTCTTATATTTTATTGAGCTTCCTTATAATCCATATTTGGAATTCTTCCTCAGTCATTTCAATGTTTTCATTTTGATTGGTATCCACTGGTAAGGAGTTTTTGTTTTCTTTTGTGGGTGTCCTTTCACTCTGATTTTCATGTTTCCAGAGCTCTTTTGCTGATGCCTTCTTATCTGGCCTTTCGGTTGAGCCCTGGGGGTGCTTGGCCTGGCTTATGGGCCTATCTCGGGGTCCCCAAAGATTGAACCCTGAGCATACTAGGGAAAAGAGTGCCAGTCCTGAGTTGCCTATGGGGTGTTCTAGCAGGTTTGGTATACCTTTTGGGTTACCTCTGACCTACTGTCTTCACCTATTCCCAATAGTGTGTAGTGAGTTAGGTCCCCCAGGTTACTCTCGGTGATGGTGGGTGGTACTTGTGAGTGTGAATCAGCCACACCCTGTTTACTTGAGTTGGCAGATGATATGATGTGCTATATCATTGTTCTTCTTGTTATTGGTTGATTTTTGTTGTGATGGAGCCAGCTGCTGAGATGTTCTTTTGTGTCTGTGGTAGACTCTAGTTCCCCAGGTGGAGTACTTGAGTGCCCCAAGCTTTAAGAGGGACCCTCTAGCTCCCAGGGGGTTTCTTGGTCTCCACCACCACTGAGGTGGTGGGAGGAGCAAGGCATTTGGCGGCTAGGTTGTGGGAGCCTGAGAGGCTTTGCAAAGCCCTGGTGGGGCTCAGAAGTTGCTTTTCTGGCCACTAGGGGGAGCTGCTGGTAAGAGGGTCAGGACAAGCTCTCCAAACCAGGAGATCTGTTCACAGAGGAGGGGGCTAAATGCTTGTAAGATAAGGCTCCAGGCTGGGATCTTTCTGGCCTTATCCAGTAGTGCAGTGTTTCTGTGGGGAGGGGTAGGCATTGTCCCAAATGGCCATTCCTTGGTCCCCCCCACACCCCGTAAAATTGGGTCAGTAAATGCTGCAAAGGGCGTGCAAATTGACCTGGTCAATAGGAGACGCTTGCCACAAGGAACAAGCTGCAATGTTGTTTTTGAGTCATGTGACTGGCTCTAGTCCCTCAGGAGAAGCACTTGAATGCCCCAGGTGGTGGGTGGGGCCTGGAACTTCTAGGTGAGTCCTGTGTCTCTGCCACAGCAGAGGTGGGTCAGGGAGTACGGCTGTGCAGGGCTGGGTTGGAACCTTTCCCTCAGGTTCCACAAATGCTGGCATGGTAGCTGTTTTGGCAAGGGTCAAAGGTCTGCTCCCAGCTTCTGGGCAGAGCCAACAGGGAGGGGCTGAAGTGGCCCTACCCATCCAGAAAGTCTTCTTGTGTTGGCAGCTTCATCTGAGAGTCACAAACTGGCAGTCTGCAGTGGGCCTCGCTCCTCTCCCCTCTCCTCTGCTCCACAGTCTCCCCTGCCTTGGTGTCTGCGGCTAGACAGGAGCCCAAGCCAGCCAAACTCCCTCATGATTGTGCTGTGGCCGGTAGGCTCCCTGCCTAGGATCCTGGCCTGAGCCCGAGAGTGTAGCCCTCCCATGGAGGAAGGGGTGCCCTGTGAGCATACCACAGCTAGGACCCACATGGCACTGTCCCTCCGGATCTGTCCACGTGGGTTCCCTTGCCTTCCAAGACCAAGAAGATCAATCCCTGACCATGCCAGGGAGAAGTGCACTGGTCCCCAGTTGCCCACAGGGTGCCCAAGCTGGATCAATGTCCCTCCACCTCCAGGCACGCTCTGCTCTTACAGAGACATGGGGCAGGCAGCACCAGCAAGGGAGGGCTGGCGAGCAGGAAGGACACAGTCTGAGCACCCCTCAATCCGCTGCAGGACCCCAAGAGGAAAGGCCTGAGCCCCGCTCTCTGTAGAAGCCATAGTGTGGTGGCTCGATTGTCTCTCTTGGCAGCCACAGGTGGGGAGGGGAAGGGGAGGAAAAGAGTCTCTATGGAGGAAAGTAGCACTCTGGTCATCTCCAACCCTCTCTCTGGGAGGCAGTCCACCCAGAGTGTCTAGGCTCTGGAGTCACGCAGATCACCTGGGACCCACTGGATCCCTGTGGTTCCTGCAGTCTGGGCCGGAATTGGGAAATGTCTGTGTGGGAATGAGCAGGACAAAACCTGGGGAACTGAAGCCCCCTGGCGAGGACAAAGGTACATGCTGGCTGGAGAAGCAATATGGCACCTGCTGTCCTAGCTCAGGTCTGTGGGTTGGGAAGTGTCCTGAGGGCTGGGAGCCTGGTGCCGTGTCCATGAGAATTTCCCAGCTCACTGGTGACAGCAGCCTCTGGGCTTGTGTGGGCAGAAAGTCTTTCCAGCAGCTCAGGAACCCGCTGACTGTCAGAGATGAAAGGGAGGGAGAAAAAAACCACTCTGCCTACCCTTCCTGCTGGACTCCAAGCCTCTCTGGGGTTGCTCTTTGCCAGTATCTTGCTCCTTCTTGTTCTGCACTGTAACTTATTCTCATGGAATCTCCCAAAGCCTCTGGCACGCTTCCTTCAGACTCATATCTGATCTACGTTTGTCTGTCTGTTCATTTTTTCTCTTTTATCTAAAACTTCTCCTCCTTACTGAGACATTCTGGCAGCTGGTGTCTCTGCAGACTCTACTTTTTGATGAGTGGAATGGCATGCATGTATAAGGAGGGAAGGAATATCTTTTTTTTCTTTTGTTTTGCTGGTATTTTGTTTTAATGTGCCAAGCATTTGGATTACACAAAAGAGATTCTAGAGGTGTATTCAATTTCTTTTTTTCCGTTTTTTATAGTTAGAACAATAAAAGAAGGTAGGTGGGGAAGTGGAGGGCAGAGTGTGATGAGGACACTCACTGTCCAGCATCCCTTTCGAATGAATTGTCTCACTGAGTCATGTTTGTATTCCCTAAACTGAGAACTGAAAGACCTAAAGTAAAGTGATACACAGCACTTATCAGAAAGTATCTGTACACACTTTGCTGTCTTTGGAAGGCCTCTGGATATATTGGTTCCATTTCAACCTAAGAAGGCTAGCATTCAAGGGGCAAACTTGCAAACCCAGAAACACCCCATCTTTGGAGACACCAATAACTCAGTTGCCGTCCCTCACCTACTAGGAAAAGCAAACTGTTTGTATTCTTCTGCTACAGGAGAGATTTTTTAGTGTTTGTGGACTCCATAGAAAACTGACACAAAGTAGAAACCATGAATCAGAAAGAACATTAGTGAAATAATTTTGCTCATGTAGACAGATGAGAGCTGAACTTTTTTTCTTGCTGTATCTCTGAATTCCAGTTCATATTTCTTCACGTGAAAGTGGCTTTTTTTCTTTCTTTCTGGATTTATGTTAAGCTGAGCAAGCAGTTCTGGTGAATTAAACCCAAGTATAAACAATAGATTTGGACAGCTCAATTTTGGTCCTGAATTCCATTAGAATTTTTTTCCCCTCCTCTACTTTATTACAATTTCTGATTCTTTGCTTCTTGTAACCTACTTTTATATCAAATATCACATTCGTGCTAGGGTATGCCAAATTGGTATTGGTATATACTGATTGCCTTGCTTAGGGAAAGTGTTGACTTCAAGTTTGAAATGTTTGCACTTGACCAAACTTTTGGAAAAGGAGGAAATATTGACATTTTATTAAAAAATTAATGAGGGCAAAAGGAGGATTAAGAGGGATAAGAATGCACTTATGGGATGTCAGGAAGTATACTATTAATAACTTCTTTGTAGGTTTAATCTCATTGAATCCTGCCTGTAGCACTATGAAGGACTTATTGGGACCCCCATTTTGCAGATGAAGATGCTGAGGTTCAGAAAGCCTATTCAGTTTGCCCATGTTGTAAATCTGTGATTTGAATCCAGACGTTTGAGATTCTCAAACTCTTTGTACAACTTCATGATCTGTGAAGAAAGGAACTTATCTGGATTCTGTGTATAGTCTCATCATGAAGTGTTTTCAAGAAAGACTTAGTGAAGGGCAATACTGACAAATGAAAACAAGAGCAAGCAAGTGACTTGCTCAGGAAGGAGGCAGGCTCCTATTCAGAATTGGGAAAGATCTTGAAGCCAGGGAGAAGTGTAGTTGAATAAAGAATAAAGAAACTTGGAGGTTCTGATAAAAAATTCGGGGCACAAAGATGGCGTAAAAGTTTATAGCAATATATAACATGGTTATTTTCCTCAGGGAGAAAGAATAACATTAGTCATGGGACTTAAAGTCATCTGGCTAGGAAAACTAGACAGAGATGCTTAGAAGATGCAAGCTGCAACGGTAAAGATGCAAAAGTGAAGTAGCATAGAAAGGCATGATAACAGGATTTGGGGAAAGACATGACTAGTTCTGGAGAAGGTTAGGATATATTTGTAATTTTTTAAGTGCTATTGATTATATAATGCCTTTAATTTATATAACTCAGATTTATTCCATCTATACCATACTTCTGTTTTAAGTGCAAGAGAAACACAGAGGAAAAGATAGATTATCCTAGGTGGAAAGCAGTTATAATCAGAGTTTACAGCTTTCAGCCAAGAACCTTTGAAAACTCATACTCCAAATAACCCTTCTTCCATTGCCAACACATTTGTCCTTATTTCGTTTTATTTTTAGAAATTCAAAACTTAATTGTCGCAATATGACATGATTTCCTTCCCAAATCCCTAATGAATTTAAGCTCTTTAAAAGAGAAAGGCTGTGGATTAGAGGCATGCCTCTAATCCTTGCTTGGGTGAGGCAAAGACATAAAATGTAACCAAAATGTTTGTACCTTCATAATATCCTGAAATAAAAATAAAAAAATATAAATCTCTGATGATAGCTCAAAGAGCTACAAGTGGAACTACCATTTGATCCAACAATCCCATTACTGGGCATCTACCCAAAGGAAAAAAAAGACATTCTATAAAAAAGACATCTGCACTTGAATGTTTATTGCAGCACAATTCACAATTGCAAAGATATGAAAACAACCCAAGTGCCCATCAATATATGAGTGGATTAATAAAATGTGGTATATGTATACCAGGGAGTTCTACTCAGCCACAAGAAACAATGGTGATCTAGCACCTCTTGTATTATCCTGGGTAGAGCTGGAACCCATTCTAGTAAGTGAAGTATCACAATACCGGAAAAACAAGCACCACATGTACTCACCATCAAATTGATATTAACTGATTAACACTCAAGTACACAAATAGTAATAACATTCATCAGATGTCCGGCAGATGGGAGGGGGAGGAGGGGATGGGTATATTCACACCTAATGGGTGCGGTGGGCACCGTCTGGAGAATGGACACACTTGAAGGTCTGACTCGGGTGGGGCAAAGACAATGTATGAACCTAAACATTTGTACCCTCGTGACATGCTGAAATAAAAAAAAAAATTTAAAAATAGTAAAAAAATAAAAACAAAACATTAACAAAAATAAAAACCAAAAAAGAAAAAAGAGAGAAAGGCTATGGCAAAGCCAGCCTAGAAATGTGGAGGGCTATTGGTGAAAGCAGGAGAACATTTACAGGAGTGTAGGCTGTGCTTATTCTGTGTCCAGAGAAAGGGTTGGCCCACAAGGAACAAAGAAACACATTCAAAATAATGCCTTTAATATATTATGAACGGGAGCTTTTCCTTAGTGTATATCTTATTATTCCATTTCTTTTTCCTGCTCAATAAATACAAGGCACTAAAAAGCATTGCTTTTACGTTTTAATTTTCCAGCACCACTCTGTATTGGAGACAGTAATTAATGAAAATTATAGGCTAAACATTTTAAAGTTTGCTTTTTGTACCTTAATACTTATTTTTAAAAAGAATCTCACTCTATCTAAAGATATGTGAGTGTGAGGGTGTGTGTATGTGTGTGTATGGGAGGGCATGTGTGCAAGCTGTCTCTCTTGAAGTCCTCAACCAACTCTATATAAATGACGATGTCTAAAATATGGGGTCCTGTATAAAAGAGATTGTTTTCTTACTCCTGTAGCATGACTTTAAATGTAATATTCACCTGTTAAGGAGCGTTAGCTACTAGATTCATTTACATTTCAAGAAAGAAATAACCCAGACAATATGTTCTACCAACAAAATTAAGTATTGTCAAGCTATTTTTTTAAAAAGAGCTTGAAAACATGATTAGAAGGACATGGTGAATAATATTTTATAACCTGGTTCATGTGACTATATTATATAACAAAATTGGGTTTTCTTCCAATTTTTCATTTTATAATTGAGCATAGCAACAAAGCATATTGAATTGGGCTAGGTGACCTAAGAAAATGAAATTCTTGCCCTCATTTAGAAGTGAATACATTTTTTAAAGAGCAGAGAATATTCTGTCTAGAGAAGTTAAATGGGAACCATGGAATAAATAAATAGTGATTTCCCAAACTTTTCCCAGATTAATTCAAATCTTGAAGTCTTAGGTTAAAACAACTTATAGGTACCTCCTCATGGCTGTCCCATGAAATACAGTACCATTTACTGAAAGCTGTTAAAATGAACAAAAGGATTTGTGGTGCAAGAAAAATGAAGGTAGAGGCAGGTAGGGGAAGACTGGGTCATAATATATGCAGCTACAATTATACAGTTGTGCTTTCTAGTAGATAGTCAAATAATTAATTTAAAAATATACTGATCAATTTGATGCAGTAAAAAGTTTTATGCACCTGCTGGCAATAGTGGTAATATAGCAAGATAAATACATAGTATTTCCCCCTGGGCATTTGTAACCTAGGGTATGTGTTTGTGTGTATATGTGCATGTAGTAGGGGGTTGGCAGAGGACAGGATACATGAGCTCTCAGCATCTTATTGTTAGAGATGGAAAGAGTGATCGTCTCAAGGATCATACAAACAAAATCCCCTTAAGTGCTGAAGGAATACATTTTCCATGGCATGCTTGTCATGTCCAGAGGTTTCTTCTCCACAAGTCATGGCCCATTTCATGGCAAGTTTTCCTTTATTTTAATATTTTTTCCTGATTACAAATGATTTTGAACTATAATTAGAAAATACAAAAAGGTACAAAGAAGAAAATAAAAATCATCTTTAATCCCTCTACCTAGAGATAACAATGATTATATCTTCCCCAGGTTATTTCTCTGGGTGTGTATCTCTCTCTCTCTCTCTCTCTCTATCTCCATATATATATGTATATATATATATATATATATATATGTATATATATAATGTATAATACGTATCTGTGTATGTATGTGTATTTGTATGGATGTTACAAAATTGAGAACAAAATAATGTGTAGTTCTGTTACCTTTTTGCATTTACTAAAATGTATTTTAAATATTTCTCCATGCCATTAAAATGCCTTTACAACTTTTTAAATGTCCATTATGTGGATATGTGGCAATTTATTTTAAATACTCTCTTATTGTTTTACATTAGGAAATGTCCCTGCATTTTTGTTTGCTTTTCTACAATCTAAAGAGATGCCTCAATAGATAAATTTGCAGCAAAATCTTTATGGGCACTTCTGATTATTTCCTTAGTGTACATTTATAAAATTGTTGGATTAAAGGAAATGCATGCATTAATATTTTTTGATCTATAGAAATTAGGGACTATTTAAAGGGTCCCCAGCTTGACCTGTGGTGAGCGTGCTCAGTGCCTAGCGGGGGTGGGGGTTCTGGAGAAGGCAGACTGGCTGGATCTGGGTGGCAGTTACTGGCTCATTCCCAGTTCTAACGGACCAGGCTGCCTTGCTGTGCCTGGGCAGCTTCAGAGGACAGTTAGAAATTTGTAATCTTGGAGGAATGGTCGAGAGGAACATGGGCTATCTTAGGCTAAAGTTATTTTAACTTTAAAAGTTAAGTAGGACCAATAAGTAAGATTCACGGGGGGCAGGGAATATTTCCTATTGGTGGTACAGTCTGTTTGCTTAAATCCAGCAAACCTAGTTGATTGTTCAACACACCACTGAACTTTCTATAGATAAAATCAAGATGGACAAGAATAGAGAGAGGAAAAGGACTCAACGGGGTTGTGAAAGAAGCGGCTGTTGGACGTGGAGATGGGCATTAGTTGTCTGTGAGGCACACACCTGCAGTCTCTGTAGAGGTTGATCTCTCCTACTGAACAAACCAGCTAATTTTCCCAGTTACTCCATTTTTGTCAGGGGTTGCACCTGTCTCCTTGTTGAGAAATTTGAGTCAAGATTCTTCATCTTCTACCCTCTTAAATCTGAAATGAATCAAGGCCCATGATTTTATTCTATTTGGAATGTCTCTCACATCTTACTCCATCTCCATTCTTACTTCTGTCACCCTTTTCCAGCCTTTAGCACATGTCTGCAATTCTGGGTATCTTCAGACTCCAGTTCCTACCTCACCAATTTCTCCCCTACTGTTTCCAGCTTACTATTTCCCAAATGCCATTCATCATTTCCCTCAGAGAACCTGAAGCTACTGCAAATAGCTTATCTACAGACCACGAGCTTTTTCAAGACTGGGGTTTTTATCATACTCACTTTTGTAGTTCCAGTGTTTAGGAAAGTGCCAGCCACTTAACCCAATTTTAGCCTTGCAACAACTCCATGAAGTTTTCGAGTGGGAAACTGAGTCACAGGGAAACTGAGTCTCAGGGAGGGAAAGTGATCTGCTGAAGGCCACATAGCTAATAAATGTCAGAGCGGAGCTTCTGTCATAGACAGGTCTGTTCTTCCCTAAACCACATGAGCTTGGTTGCACCTTGCTACCTCCACTGTCAGGAATTGGAGACTTTCTCAATCAAGTTATCTTGCTGTACTTCTAGCACTTTTTTGAAATGAGACTATGTTATGGGATATCACCAGCTGCAAGAGATATATCAGAGGATGTCTGGGGGTAGAGGTCAGAGGAGAAGGCTGGTTGATGAAGACCAAGAGAATTTTTTAGAGGGTGCACCTTAAGCTAGGCCTTGAAGGTCAAAGTGGGATTTGGCCAGCAGGAGACCAGGACAGAGGGCATTCCATATCATGGGAGCAAACGGCGAAGGCATTGACACAGAAATGAACTGATAGTACTGTGAATGAAGAAATTGGCTTCTCTGTGGAAAGAGTTCACATAGTCTTTCTCATGGGAAACAATCTTCCTTTAAGGGAATGATTTCAAATGATGAACAGTGGAGACTCGGGGAGGGGGGAAATTGGCAGGGGTGGTATGGATGGTGGGTAGTTGCTTGGTGGGTACAGTGTGTGTTACTTCAACAATGTATGCATCAGAGGCCCTGACTTCACCACAATACAATTATATCAATTTAACAAAATTGCACTTGTACCCCATGATTATGTACAGATAAAAAATTAATGGAAAAAATAAATGATAAAAGTAATTACTGACAAGGAAAAAAATAAAGGACCGGTTTTGTTGGTGCTGTGGAAATAAACTCCATGATTTCACAAATTTAGGTGCTAAGGACTGCAGAGAAACAGCCGTCTTCTCTGTATGGTGAGAGCAGAGAGAAGAAAGCTCACCTGAATGTGGCATTCCTTCACTTGGGATTTTGAATTGAGTCTTGGTTGTGTGAGAATCATTGTAGCAAATCATAGAGTACAGGAGCCAGATTTGTGTCTTAACATGGCTTCAGTTTTACGATAACTTTTAACCTTCAGAAACATTTTCACCCCAGGTTTAGGAAACAAGAAGTATAAAATGGATCGGGAAGGGTTTGGACATGTTATTGCAAAGAGGACATTTTTTTTACGGGCTAATAAACTTTATGGCCAAAAAGCATGTTGCGGAAAGGGACCTGGCTGATGGCAAACAGTAAACCAAGAGACATTTGGAACCACAACCCCCCAGATGATCATCAACCCTAAATCAGTGTCGTACAATTAAACAGGATCATTTAAAAAGTATTAGGCAGGTTAAATAAATAGCAAAGAACAGAAAATTACACTTCAGTAAATAAAGACGATTTATTAAAAATCCTGTTTTGGTACGATATTTGCCTTTTTAAACTTATATATAAAGAACCAAAGAAGGCTTAATGCATATATTGGCTTTTAAGTTACAATGCAAACATATGTGCACACTGAGAAAACAAGTCGTTTTAGTGGATTGGGACAGTATTTTGTGTTTTTGCATATGTGAACATCTGTGGGGTTAGAGGAGAATGTCACATGTTTCCTCCTGCTTCCCTCCAGGCCCCAACTCTTCCATTTTATAGCATCTCTGCTCTGGGATTCCAGCTAGTGGCTATACAACTTACTCCAGGTATTTAGCCCTGTCCTTCTCTGAATTTTTGACAGCCAGGCTGGGAGCAGAATATATGTGAAGTATGTTTTTCAGCCCTAAACCTCAGTTTCCCACTTAGAGAAGGACCATCTAATAAGCTGCCACGTCACCCAAGTCACGAATATGCCCAGAAATCATAGTTTATCAACTGAGATATTGACAATGGAGGCAGGTCTTTGCTGAGAAGGGGCCTGCCAACCTACAGTTGGTTTAGAATTTTTAGGGCTAGGAGATTCCACATGGCAAGAGAGGTCAACTGCCAAGACCTTGGCTAAACCCTCCACATGGCTTTGTCTTTTTAAAGAAGCTGATCCTTTTGAGCACTTCTTGTCTCTCAGCCATCCTCCTTGAAGTCCTCCCCGCATGATGATCTCATGGTTCATTCTGGAATTTTGTCCTAGTCCTGGTCTGACTTTTGCCTGCTGTGTCCTGAAGAAAATACCAGTTTATGCATAACTGACCCTTGACAGCCTGTGCCCAGCTTCTACCCAGGAGACCAGTTAGAACATGCTTCCTCCTGATGGAGCATGGGGCTGTCCTAAACAGTGGTGGCTGTGACCAGGTGATGGTGGCTTTAGTTTTGGGGTATCTGTCACTCACTCACCCTCTCAAAGGTATTATTCAAGGGAAGGAGCTGAGGTTGGGGTCTGACATAAGAGATTCCTTTCCTCCTTCCTAAATAAAGCACCATCAGGCCTAAACATTCCTGTCTCTCAGAAGTATGGGGGCCGATTATAAAGGCATCATCAGAGACAAAACAGGAACAGGAGCTGCCCCCCAACCCCACCTTCTTTTAGGCCATCTACATCACATCCAGAATAGTATCTGGTACAGACCAGGCCTTCAATAAATATTTGTTGCATATAGAGATTCAAAATGTGGATGGGGATGAAGAGGAGAGATTATTCTAGCAGTTATTACGCTCTGAGCATTTTTTTCAGTGGACAGTGTGGTTAATTATACAGTCATTATTTTAGTCCCCCTTCATTGCCCTTCAGCCTTGAGGTTTAAGCTGAGAGCTACTCAGTTTGTTGTTTTTGTGGAGTTTGAGGTTAAAAGCTCGGCCTCAAGTCAGCTACTGTTAATAGCAAATGGCTTGTGTTCTTCCCATTACCCATGCCTTGTTCCCAGAGTCTAACAACAGGTCGCTGTCTTATTCCCATATCCTTGTGTACCCTTCATGTTTCTCACTAGCACAAGATCTGCCAGAATCTTTTCACACTCTTGGGACTCAGTCATCACAGCTGCTGTCTACCTCTTGCTGCCAGGCCACTCTGCTGCCAGGTGCTTGCCCAGGCGGCCAGTGTGTCACCTGCAGCCCACCACTGGGCATCTCCTGGCTATATTTATGCCCACTGGTTACTGCTGGAGAGCTCTTGTGTTTTTCTCACACACCCATTCTGGCCCCCCACATCCTAGTCCCCCTTACCAGGCCCATCCTGCTGCTGGTTGAGTCCTTTTTCTATGGAAGAGTATATTTACCATGCCCCTCTGTTCCCTTCTGGTGTCTCTACCATGTTCGTTCTGATTAGGAAGCCTCTTTGTTCTTTCGTTCAAGTTTATTTTACTCCTGGCTCTGGTTCATACGTAACCTAAACATTTGTACCCCCATAATATGCTGAAATAAAAAAAAGAAATGCTTTCTTAGAGACTGATCCTAAGTTTGGACAGAAATTCCAGTTTTTGGAAGAAGCTTAAGGTTGTGTACAGGGCTGTGTGCCTCTTTGTGGAGGCCATGTGTGTCCTTGGGTATGGGTTCACCTTGTGTGTGTGAGAGAGAGAGAGAGAGAGAGAGGAGAGGATGAGAGAGGAGAGAGAGAGAAAAGCACCTCCCTTTTTAGTACTTTCTGAAAAGCATATCACCTACATAGAACAAGGAGAAAGAACAAGGTGGACAGAAATAAGATCAGCCTTTTTGTTGTTCAGTGATCTGAAGGAACAATCATATATCATGTTGTTTAGATAGTCTACCTCTCCCACGTGATATTTTTCTGGCCTTCATTCTTGGTCTCCTATTGAACTCAAGGTAGATTTAGCTGTTTTTATAAGAGGCATCAGAATAAGAATGATGGCCATTATGACTGGATAAAACTTAGCAGTAGAAAAAATAGGAACTTGAAAAGATAATGTAGTATGGTGTCTAATGAAGAGACCAGCAGAGTGATCCCATTTGGGTATTATATTCCGTGTGTCTACAAAAATTTGGCAAAGGACAATTTAAACTTGCTATCCTGTATTAGGGAGAAAATTTTTCATATTTACCATACTTCATTTATATGTGTAGAGAAAGAGAGGAATTGATTTAGTTTAATGCAACATTTGGATACTCTCCCTAACCTTAAATTTTTGTTAAATAACAGCTATATGAATATTACCTTTCAGCTGACCTTTTGGGATTGCTTTTCCCTAGTGAACATTTTTTCTAATTTTCTTTATGTGCATTTTAAACAGAGTTGTGGGAAGGATGGAATTTAATTGCTCTATTTGTATTTTATCCACTCATTTTTATGTCTGGGACAAAGAGGTGCATTTTAAATAAATCTGGGAGGTAATTTAAAACTACTGCTGGTATTTACAAAATATATAGCTAGTGGATACATATTTGCATGAATATGCCCATAGGAAGGATCAATGCATCTATGTGGGAGGGTTGGTATGAATGTGTCTCTCTTCTTTAGCCTTTTTACTATATTCGAAATCTTGAATTGGGATTTTCTGCCCTTTTCTGTATTGACAGAATAATTGATTAGGGTAGCTGAAGTTACATATTTCCAGTATGTGCATTACTTCCTGTCATTTACATCATGGTTTAACCACAAATGTGGAGGGCATTTTCCTTTTACAAAGGGAAAGCTTGGTTGATGGAAGACTTGCTTTTTAGGCCCTCTGGAAGTAGATCTCTCCTACTTTATGCTTTCAGGATAATCTCTAAGATGCAAAATCACTGCTGCTATGTCGGAAGTAATGGTGGTCATTCTGCGGAGGAAGGTTGATTAATTGGTCCACCATTGCTGACTTACCTACCAGTGGACTTGTGCAGCTTTGCTGCTGTGCAGACCACTGCTAGCAGAAAGCACTCTTTTAAACCTAGATACTCATATGATCATTTTTATGGTGCCTAAGTTTGAGAGCACTTTAATAATTTATTTTAAAAAATTCAGAGCAAAGCATTATTGAATTCAGGTCAGATGAAAAATGGCTACATCTGTCATTGGGGGTGGGAGGACAGTACAATTACAGAGCTTAGAGCTCCCCAGTTGTGCAGTCCAAGACACAATTCTGCCCACAGTCCAGGTGGCAATATAGTAAAGGTAGAGCATGGGTCTGTTTGGGGACAGGCTTAAGGGTTGGATAGAGGCAGAGTGGCATCATTTTGAAGTCTTTTCACTGTTAAAAATAACCTCACAGAAGGCTGGACAGCAATGTCCTTTGGTTGACATTCTGGGTTGGAAATTTTAACAGATTTTTCTCTGTGAATGAGATTGGAGTGGTTTTATTTTAGTTGGTGGTGGGAGACCAAAAATGCAATACAGTTAAGTGTGGGCTAATGGATTCTAGGTCGTCCCAGCAAAGTTTTGGAAAACAATGATCTAAGAAATGGATGCTGGGTAATACAGCATGCCCCAAACCCTGCCCAACCCCAGCACCCATTGAAAAGCTTATCAAATAAAAAATTACAGGGACAAGCTTGTGTTAAGGAAGAGTAGTTCCTGAGAATGTGTGGGGCTGAAAGACAACCTTTGCTTTGAGTGTGTTTATTTCCACGACCAGGTGGAATATACCCGGTGACTTTATCACTCAGTGACTTCACCAGCTTGATCTTATTTGGTTTCACATGCCCATTTGGGGGTGACATTATCCTGGGGGAGCCACTGTGATTTACCCACGTTCAAAGTGGAATATGGTGCTGCAGACATTTGGCATCTCTGCTGCGGATGAAGGGGCCCTGGGTGCCACCTGTCTAAATACGTTCAGGGCAGGGCCATCTGTTCCACACTCCACAATGAAGTGAAACTCTGGATTCACTACCTGCGGGAGTATTTGAACAGATTCAGAGCAAAACTTAAGGAAGCTGAGAAAAGAATAAACACATTCTCATCCCAAGCCCAGCTCCTTGCCATGGGCGAACCTCCCTGAACTGCGGAAAGGATAGGAGCAAAGCGAATGCTGAATTTAGTGGCATCAGTGATGTGCTCAGGGAAACCAGAGCAAGGATGATTGAATATGGGATAATTTAGTTTGGTCTGGGAGAGGAAAGGATCTCAACTGGACTCAATGCAGTAAAGGATTTGACTAGCAAGGAAAAGGAACAGATGAAATTTTATTTTGTTTCTGCAGCAAGATAATGATGGCAGGTGAAGAGACAGAGAAGGTCCCAGGAGAGAAAGGGGAAAAGGGGAAATGAGACTGAAGTCAGAGGAGGTTAGATCTGATGTCTTGGGTATTAGAACCCCCTGTTGGTGTCTGAGTAGGGCCCTACTCTGTGAATAGGGTATTTTGTAAATAAAATACTAACTTACTGCAAAGATACTTTGGTTAGATGTATCTTTTTCAGATTAATAATTATTTATGGTATTTGGTGATTTTTGTTTTAATATGTGAGTTAAAAATATGATAAGAAAAAAACTTACTGTGTAACCTTTTGATTGTTGCCTAAGTGAAATTGAGGAGAAATATATCTTCTAAGCACTCAGATTTCCCTTTCCTCAGTTTTCCTTTTCTGTACTCTCTTACTTCTTGGGCAGGTCAGGTTCTATGATCTCACCTTTCTTTTCCCCATCACAACCTGCTCCCTGGAAAGGGACTTATATCTGTCACTCAAATGTTAATATGTTTAAACTGAGGGCCAGTGCCCTAGAAGCTTGATCTCTCATGGAAGAATAACAAGGCTTGTAATGTGTCAGGCAATGCCACTTGTCGGGAATCTAGGGAAACAGGGATGTTGGTGGGTCAGGGTCCTTTTCCAGAGACTAAGAATCACCACAAGTCTAAGAACCTCCTCATCTCTACTCCTTGCTCCTACTCTTTCCCAGTGTCAGTTTGCTATTATAATGGTTTTCCTCCTTTTTGATCCAAGATTGAGCCTTTGGACTCGTGGGTGAAATGCATTTCTTACCAAGGCTGCAAGAATGAGAAACGTCTTTGGAGCCTTTTCACTGAAAACTGCTTCTGTTCACAGGCTAGGCTCAGGCATGAGATGGCTGGGCCATCTCAGATGCAACAGTCTTGTTCTGAGCAGCTTCCAAGGGCCTGTCTACCAGACATTGTAATCATGAACAGATCAATTAAAACACCTTAAGAATTCCACTGGGAGTTGACATGAGCCCAGAAGACATGATCCGGGTTCCACAGGACCTTAGCAATTGAGATTTTGGAGATAGAAGCCAACAGCCTAAGGCAAAAATCCTTTCTTGGTATCCATGATGTGGTTACACATCTTGCTCGAGTCCTTTTCCATGACCCTCTCTTCTGTGGCTGTTCAATCTCTTGTAAAACAGCTTCATCCCAGACTGATTCCTTCCTCAAATATTGCACTAAAAGCTGCTTCCTTGTAACTTCCTCCCATTATGGAAATAAATCCTTTTCTACCATCAGAGTTTCTCAGAGCCAAAGGACAATGTGGAGGGGTCCCTATGAAAGACAGACACCCAAGGGAGTCTCAGTCATGGGCTTGGCTGCTACAGAAGCCCAACTCTCTGAGTTAGGACTGGGCACGGTTCCAGGACAGGTGCTAGTGCTGCAGAGATTTTACCTGTTAGCTGGTCCCTCTGTATCTGTCCCAGTTGTGGTGCAAACCAGGGTTCTTAAGGGAGTAGGTCACTGAGTAACAGAGTTGGAAGAGTAGAAAGGCTTTGCTCTGGTAATATTTCTTATTGTGTCTATGATTATAACCTGGACTGGGAGGGAAAAAATGCAGCAACCCCTCAGGAAGAAGATACTTTAGTAGTCTTGAGGGCTAAGAATGAAAAAAATGTTTAATGTGGGTCAAGGCTCAATTTTATAGGCCAATCCTGGGCATATAACAGGACCCTAAACTCAGACTTTGTATTCAACATAGAATCTCTGGACCTTCCCTGCTCTCTCTCAGCCATGCCAAGGCACTGGCTCCTCATTGTCCCCTCTTCAGTTATCTTATTTGTTAATAGGGGAAAATTCTCACATGCATCAAAGTTAGACAATGCTTTCCACTTTCTCCTCTCAAGGGTGATGGAATTAGCGTCCCTGGTTTTGATACCAAGGTGGGTGTAGAGGACATTTTGTCTGGGAACGGTTTCTTGTTGTTTTTCTCAGAATATGCCTGTGGGCTTGAATGCGAGTCCAGGGTGCTCTGATCTGAAAACAGTAAGGGCTAGAGAGTTCAGGATGAAAACATCGGCTCTCAGGAGACGAAACAACAAGGAACGGGACATGTTGAGTCGGGACAGTGTGGGAACAAAGAAATTGTGGTGGGACAGTTGCCAAACAGACTGTGTTAAAAATAAAGAAACTGCAGCAGGAAGGCGCTTCAGTCTTGTACCATCTTTGTGTGTCTGTGTCTCTTTGTCTCTGTGTTCATTCCTTGTTCCTAGAAACGGGCCACAACAGGTGGGGAAGAAGAAGGATGTGAGAAATTTGTATGTTTCCTAGAGCAAACCTGCTGAGTGAAAGTCCCCACTGATGGTCCATCTCAGCCCTAACATGGCCGGAGCAACTGGGAAACTAGTCTGTACAAGTTTATGTCCTGGCCAACACCCACAGACGTAATGGTCTCTACTAAATAGGTGGGTTTCTGGAGGTCACACGCCCAGGAGTATGACCTAAAAAAGGGCTGAAGTAGGATTACTCAGTTCCCCAGGGCTCCTTGTTGCCAGAGGCCTTTGTGTGCTCCAACGGGGGTCTCCCAGGGCAGTGACCTCAGTCCTGAGAGCCAGCTGAGATGTTCCTCGAGGGACTATGTCTTCTTCAGGAATGGTGCTCATTCCCCTCTGTTCTGCTTAACTCCTTTGGAACAGTTCACTTCTTTTCTTCAGCTACTCCGGGTCTTGAGTTTGGGAAAGAAGCATTACCACTCACTCATTCACTACCATTTGGTTTCCTATCTCACAGGCAATTTCCCATTGCATAAAGAGAAGGCCTGAAGCTCACTCCTTTCATCCTGAAGAGATCTCTTTCAATTCTCGACTTGTGAGCATTAGCTAAAGGCTCTATCATACAACTCTGGAGAGGTCAGGAGGCTCCATTCTGGCTCGAGCTGGCCTGGTCTTTCTCCTGCAGGAGCTCATGTAGCTGCTGGGGATTGGGTCTCGTCCTCTGTTTTCTCCCTTCTTTTCATTGCTTCTCTCCTTCCTCCCTCTAGAAACAAGATTATGATTTGGACAAATCTGGGGATTTTGTGTTTCAGCTAATTGTCTGTCACACATCGACCACAATTTGCACTTCCACAGGATATCTCCAAAGCCATGTTGAATACCTGGGGTTCTAGAAACCACCCCTAGATAGATACTCCATTGAGGTCCGTGCGTCAAAGCTAATTGAACAGGCCTTTACTCTGGTGAGACTGTAGCCCCATCAGAGAGTGAAGGTTTGAGCGAGGAGGGTTTTCTCTGGCACCTTCTTTTCAGAGACTGCCTTCATTCCAGATGATGAGCTGTATAGTGTTGTACAAATGTTCATTTCTTGCCCTCCCTGCAGCCCTGTGACCCTCAACATTTCTTCTTGGAGAGGGTGCCATGGTTCAGCTTAGACTTCCCTCTAGAGATTCTAAAGTTGACTTCTTGGCTACTCCTTTCCTTCCTTCTCCTTGATATGATCCTTGCCTTCCTGCTTCTCTTGTCTTACCTCCTTTGTTCAGAGTTTTTTTTTTCTTTCTGCCACTCTTCATGCTCTTACATGTTACACTCCTGTTCTTGGTGGCTGGAGATGCATATCTTCTGTTTCCTGTTGCTGCTAATAGTATGAATCCTTTAGTTCTTGAGTGAGGGACATATATCTTCACTGTGCCAATGACTCTGTCTGCAGTTGCTATTTCTGAGACAGGAATGTTTCCTTTTTGCCTCTAAATTGGACCACTGTTCCAGGTTTGTAGTCCTATATTAATATTATTATTATTATTATTTACAATCTAAAGCTGCAGATCACTAGGTGGAAGCTCAAGGAGGCAGCCAACTGGGGAGAAGGAGCTCATTCCCTCCAGCTAATGTTAATTATGAAGTGGTGAGGTTACATAAATAAAGACAGTCCATGATCCTTGTTATCCTCTAAGCAAAGTGCAAGGACAGTTGCTAAGCAAGTCTCAGATTTTCTTGAGATGTCGATTGTCCTTTTTTCCCCTTTAAGGTTGGCTTTGGCATTACCAGCTAGTTATTTTACCTGAAACATAAAGATTTGGCATTGATCCCATAAGAAGAGAAGCAGGTTGATATGAAGAAGCCCTTATGAGTTCTGCTGACACTTCAGGTGTTGGGAGAATTTCAGTCCTGATTCTAAAAGCATAGGGACCTATTACTGTCATCTGTTGGAATGCCCAGATTGATTGTGCATTACTTCTTTATGTGTCAGAGGCCTACCTTGTGTGAATGAATCCTGATGCCTTTACATAAAAAAAAAGGTTATATCTGAGACTGACTTCCTAGAGCTTCTGGGCCTTATGTCTGAGAGGAAACAACATCACTCCAAATATCAAACTTCAGGACCTCATTTGTGGGTCACATTTTCCCTTCTGTTGATAACCACATCACATTTGCATTCTTGATGGAGGCAAGAGGCATTGTCCAGACCCATTTGTAAAATATTTTCTCTTTAGACTAACATGTGTATATCACACAAATCCTGAAGGGAGCACCCCAAGTTTCCCAGGATAAACAACATGGGGATAGAATCCTCTGAAACCAGAACCGGAACGAGTGGTTCTCACCAATGAGTGGGTTTTGGATGGCTAGGACATGGGTGGTATCCCTAGTGCAGCCTCTTGTCACTAGAATCTTGTCCTCTTTCTCTCAACAACAGCACCATTCTTGTCTCTCTGCTTCAGGGATGGAGGTGTTGTCTGTGGTCTTGGAAAAGAAAGGCACACACCAGGATCTGGATCCAGACATTTTCATTTTCTTTTGATTGAAAGTCTTATAGCCTGAATATGGAAGTGTTTTGATCTTAGTATGATGAGTTCAACCATTTGATGTGGGGGAAATTCTAATTCTGTGAAGACTGGAGCAGGAGGCTGGAAAGTCAGGTCTCCATCCTCTGATAGAGTCACCTCCCACTTATGAGCTACTCTGGGAGGCTCATGCAAAGAGCACCAATACTCACAGTGGTCCCTCCATGGCACTGGCCTCCTGCCTTCCTGGGTCATGTTAGGTCTTGATCTTCTGAGGAAGGGGATAGCTAGTCTTTGTGTTTCTTCTTTGTGGTCCATCTCATCTGTCACTTGATGATGTCTGTCACTTGATGACATGGGTTACAGAGCAGGCAAAGCCCTGTCTGACCCAGTACTGAGAAAGCACCAGGAGTGCCTTCAGCATGGAAGACAATTATGGGCAGCCAGGCATGCACCAGAAGGTCCTGGATTCCATGGCCAGCCAGGGTCAGGACAATGTTTTCTTAGGTGCTCTTACCTCGATGTCTTCCTCTTCCTTGTGGGGCTCCCTACTTTTAAGGAAGTTTGTGGTGGGACCTTCCTTTTCCCAGGGAGGAAAATGTATGGCAGTCTCCTCATAGAGTGACTTGTTATATTCTAGGCTGCACAACTTTTCATCATCTGGATTCAGTTGACCTATGATGTATCACTGGGTTTTTTTTCCTCTTGGAATATAACTAGAAAGGATTTGCAGAGGCATAACCTGAGAAGCAGTAACAGTCAGGAAACACTAATCCCCTTTCTTCGTGGCTTTGAATTCTACACACAATCTGCGCATCCTAGCAAGTGAAGACTGGGACCACCTTCTTTCTCATTTGGGGTTCCCAAGGAAAGGAAAGACCAATGTGAGCTTTTAAATATAACAACTCAAATATGGCGAGTGCTTCCTGTTTCCAGGTCACTGTGCTGAAGAGTTATAACATTGGAGATCTCAACATTGGCTTCTGTACTCCTCTCATAGAGCATCAGGAATTCTGACTATCATTTCTTCCCCTCCTTACCTCTATCCTCTAATAAAGGGGGATCTCTTCATGCAAGTAAGCACAGAAGCCTCTTTTGGTCACTGTATTCCTCAGTTTGATCTCCAGCTTTCTGTTTCTCATAATTGCCTCTTATGTGCTCCAAATGTGGGATCCCCAAATTGGAGACATGAGAATATCAGTCAGTAAGGGAAAGAGTTGGCTTTATTCTTTCATTGGACACATTTTATGAGCATTTCCTCAGAGCCAGTGAGAACAATTTACCAAAGAAGGGAGTCAACAGCTTCTGAGGAGGCTCTGCCCCACCCAGCTGTTGTCTGTCTTCCTTCTGCTGATAAACTCACCCCATTTCTCTAGTAAAGTGATAAATAGCAAAAGTCCCTGCAGAGAGAGACATTTGTGAAATGGTTCCTCATTGGAGTTATTTGAGTGTATAGCCTAGAGTCATAAATGGACCCTGGATATTTGGGATGCATGGCCTGGGAAGAGATGTAGCTGGATCTCAAGGCAGATGGATTGTTTCTGCTGATAAGTGACCTGAACATGGGAGGAAATTCTACTGGAGCTACTGACTGCTAGGTCTTCCTGATCTGTAAAACCACTAGCTCAGGGACCATTGTGGAGGGTTCCCTGCTGCTCCTGAACTCTCTCCTCTTGCTCTCAATGAGGGCATCCTGCTCATCTCTTGGCACTGGGAATGGATCAGGTGCTTGTGGTCTTGAAGAAAAGATGTGCTTCTCCCCACAAGGATGTGAACTTCATGTCCTTTCACCTCCTTTTATGATAGGTGAACTAAAGCCTGAATGGAGGTGTTCTGATCTTATAATAGTATGATGAGTCCAACTATTTTATGTGAGGAAAGTTCTCATTCTGTGGTGACTGGAGCAGGAGGCTGGAAAGTCAGGTCTCCATCCTCCGACAGAGTCACCTCCCACTTATGAGCTACTCTGGGAGGCTCATGCAAAGAGCACCAATACTCACAGTGGTCCCTCCATGGCACTGGCCTCCTGCCTTCCTGGGTCATGTTAGGTCTTGATCTTCTGAGGAAGGGAATAGCTAGTCTTTGTACTTCTTTGTACATCTGATCTGTCACTTGATGATGTGGGCTACGGAGCAGGCAAAGCCCTGTCTGACCCAGTACTGAGAAAGCACCAGGAATGCCTTCAGCATGGAAGATCATTATGGGAAGCCAGGCATACACTAGGAGGTCCCGGCTTTCATGGCCAGCCAGGATCAGGGCAATGTTTTCTTAGGTGCTCTTACCTCAATGTCTTCCTCTTCCTTGTGGAGCTTCCTGCTTTTAAGGAAGTTTCTGGTGGGATCTTCCTTTTTCCAGGGAGGAAAATGTATGGCAGTCTCCTCATAAAGTGACTTGCTACATTCCAGGCCACATCACCCTTTATCATCTGGATTAAGTAGACCTATGATGTATCACTGGGTCTTTTCCTCTTGGAATATAACTAGAAAGGACTTGCAGAGGCCATACCTGAGAAGCAGTCAATTCTCCTTATCTTCTGGATTTTAATTCAGAATCTATTCTGAACTCCCTACAGAGCCCAGGTACTTTCTTCCTCTCTCTGGGTTTCTGAAAAAGGGAATAGCTAGTCTTTGTGCTCTAAATGCACACATAAAGTGTTCATATTTTGAGTGCCTATTATGTTCTAGGTACAATGTATGTTATTTTATTTGTAGACTTTACCTGTGGTGATCCTCCTCATGCCTTAGAATTTTGGAGATTGTTGGGAAGATGAACATTCTCTTCTATCCCCTGTCTTTAGCATTTCAACTATGGCAGCCTCTGCCCCAAAAGCCTAGAACACTCTCCTTGGCAAGCCTGCTATTCCTATTACCCTACTGCCACTAATGCCAAAGCAGGATTCAACAGCTACTTTTCAGTTTGCCTCATTCCGGCCCTAAGACTGCCTCCTTCTCCCCTATTCTTCTCTTTTTCAACCATCAATTGTCGATCACTTGTTTTATTTTAATGCAGATAATTTTCACTGCTCATTGGGGGTGCTCTAGCCCTCATTTTAAAAAACTTTTTTTATTTTAGGGTATTATGAGGGTACAAACATTATGGTTACACTTTATGTCTTTGCCTCACCCAAGCGAGGGTTAAAGGCTTGCCCTTCCCCTCTACAATGCTCCCCGTGTCCTTTAGTTGCGGGTTTACCCCGCCATCCCCTTAATCCCTGTGGAGTATTACTGCCATGTGAGTGCCCTAGTATTGATCAGTTAGTACCAATTTGATTCTATCCCTCATTTTTGTAGCTACTGTCCTTGCGTCCTTGGGCTCCTCATTATCTATTACAGTCTCATTCTTTCCCTTGCTTATCTCTACTTAGTATATTTACACTGGGACCCTCCCAGGCATCTACTCACAAGCAAAAGTCTTCAGTGAAGTTCTTTCTTCCAAAAGAATATTGATCCCTTGTGCCTGTAAAGTCAGGGCCTCATATCCATCTGTTCTCTTTATTTATCCTCTATGAATCTATGTTTTGATCAGAAACATGGAGCTACCAGAGCCTGCCAGTGGGATGCACAATGGCATCCATCCCCACTGGCTAGAATCCCCCAGTAAGTACTTACTGTCGAAGGGAAACCACTTCTTGGGCCCTCCACTCCCCTGTACTCCATCTTTATGGAGGGCCTCCTATCCCTGAGTCTTGGTTTTATCCTTTGACAAATGAAGGACTGGACATAGATTATTATTTATTTCCCTGTTTGCTTCCTAGGTGGCCCATGGCAACGATTGACTCTAAGGAAGCAGCAGCATCCTAGTCTTTGCTCAGGCGATAGCACTGTGCTGGCCATGAAAATCAGGTACAAGCCCCACACATTCAGTGTTAGAGTAGAAACCCTTAAGGAGCAGAAACTGGATGCTTTGTAGGCTCTGTCAATCCTCAGGTACTATTGGAATCTCTCTGAAGGACCATAATAGTCACCTGTGGCTCTATCAGTCACACTACAAATGCCAAGGACTCCTGCTCTCCCTTTTCCTGGAAAGCTTGATTCAGCCCTCTGGCCTGAGAGGTGTCTTTCTGACCTGTGGCTTAGCTTATTAGTCCACAGCATAATTTTTTTCTGAGGCTCTTCCTCTTGGCAAATCTCTGTGGACAGTGACATGAATGGCTTCTGGGAAGTCTCCTCATGTGAGGGTCCACTTGTCCCTGCAGCTTGTGTGTTCTTGAATTTTGGACAATTAGTTGGTAATAATCTACCTCTAACTGGGATGCTTTGCACTTGCCACACAAGTTTAGCAATTTCCACAGGAATAAATGAAAGGGAAATTATCAAAGCTCATTCTGTTCGGGGCTTCTATATGATTCTTTGTCCTCATCGGTGGGGCCTGAGGATTCTGTGGGTCCAATTGAACAAAATTCATTCCCCATGTTCTGGGGGAAGTTCTCTTTTAACAATGGGAAACCCTCCATGGAGAGCACTTTACTGTTCTGAGTGGTTCCTAAACATATACATGAACAACTTCCTGGCGTTAGGAAAGAAAGATCTTTGATTTCCTCTCTCCACCTTCCTGCAAGCCTTTTGAGCCATGGTCTGCATGCCGTAATTCCGATGCTCTTCCCATTCATTCTTGTCTTCTAGGAGCTCAGATTCACCAAGGTGCAGTTACTCCTCTCTTCTGCAAACACTCCTTCAATTGTCGTGTTTTTGTTTTTTTTTAATCTTTATTGCACCAACATTATAACAACAGAAATATTTTATAGGTGGAAAGATATAAATCCAATAAGCCCAGAAATCTTTCTTTTTCATGTTCCTTTCCTGCCTGGTTCATAAATGGATGAGATATTTATGTAGTTTTCATACTTGAATAAATTTTTTATAGTCCTTTATAATCTGCTACACTGGGGATCAATTTTGGGGGTGGGGGACTTATGGGGTTGGCAATATCGATGATCAGACACAAGGCACTTTCCTGTTTATGGCCATTTGTGAGAGGGGTATTTTTTTTTTTTTAATAGGGCTGGAAATGGATGCTTCCCTCTTAAATTCTGTCTTTGGCTCTCAGTATTGCTGCTTTTGAGTCTGACTAGCCACAATCACAAATTAGAAAGATGGGGGTTGCTTTTATGCTTTATTAAATGGTCTTTCCCAGGGAGCATGAATTTCCTAAGGAGGGAGGAGTTTTACTTTCCATTTTGTGAGCTCTGCAAACCTTTTCTAATTGTATTCTAAGAGGAAATACCGCCATGTAGAAAAGGTCAGAAAGTGGAGATGGGCAAAAAGAACACTGACATAAAGTCAATCACTGTTAATATCTCTGTGTATATCCTTCCAAACTCTTGTTCTCTCTAAAGATATTCCTCCAGATTTTTAGTGCACATAAATACTGTTTTGTAGAAATGTGATTACAGCCATATGTCCAGCCATTGTCATTCTCCATAGAAGGTATCTTGGGTGTCTTAGCTAACAATATATATTCAATATTTTGCTCCATTCACTCTGTACTCAATACTAGCCACCTCCCATTTTGAGTGACATCACTGTCTAATAAGTTCTTTACATCTGAATGGTGTGAGTCTAGTCCTAGAATCAGATTAATACCTTCCATATCAATGTGGCTACAAAGTTTCATCAATTCTATGTCACAAACACGTCTGAAATTCACTCAGCATCTCACTGTCGTTGCCTTATTTTTGGCCTTCACTAAATTTTGTCTGGATGACCTTGATTCCAGCCCCCACTCCAAACGATCAATCTTTCATACCCTGTCAAAGCCACTTTTGTGAAATGCAAATATGATCCAGTTATTCTTCTGCTTAAAACCCTTCACTGGCTCCCCATTGCTTACAATATAGAAACCCAGATGGCAAAGTCTTTAATGTTAAGGCCCCTGCTCAGCTCTCATTCCTTTTGTCCTGCCACTCCTCTTCCCATGATCTTTGCATCCACACTTAGCACACAATGTCTCCAAATTTTTGTGCCTTCCATTTCCTTTCACTGGGGTTGCTCTTTATCTTTTTCCACCCCTGGCTAACTTCCACATGTCCTTCTGCAGTCACTGTCCCTCAGCTACCCAGCACTCTTCTTGATCCATCACATGTCTGACCATCTTCTTGGGCACCTGTCTTGGAGCCTATTCTGCTAGGGGTTGGAAAGAGACTTAGAGAGTTAGCGATGCATCCAGTAAGGGAAGCCGGGAAGGTTATCTCAGCCACTGCTAGTGAAAGGAGAAGGCTCTCATTCACAGCAAACATATGGGCCTTGCATCCCTGGAACAAAGTCAGTGAATGGCCATCATCACACTTTTCCAGGTACCCTCAGACTGCTCATTGGGCTCTATGACTTCTTAAAGAAAAAAAAATTGCCTTGTTACACAAAGGATTTAAAGTGTCACATAGAAATGCAATACTATAACAGACTGAGACAAGTGAAATTAATAAAACAATTTGGTAAAGAAACTTTGACAAAGGGAAAACAAAGGTCATGGTAACATGAAGCCAAGAGATACCACTATATAGAATAAATATCACTATCTCATTACATATTTGCTAGAGGGGATCCACATATTTAGCTCTGAACACTGTTATCCCACTTAAAAAAGGGAAGTGTGATCATTAGCACAGACCTATCATTAAGGAGAAAAACAGTCATTTGTGAGATTAGGACCCAAGAGGTGTTTCTATTGGACCTGTCTTTACAGACCCTTTGGGTTTCTTTTCCCCTTTAGTGACTACCTGAAATGTTAATATTAACTCAATTTCACATATTCCAGTTATATGGAGCTGAGCCTTGTAGAGAGAGAAATTGGAGGGATTTGTTCTGAGTCTTCAAAGCTTTTTGGGTGCTTGGATTGTTCCTATTGACTAGATAGTATTCTTAAGCCCTACAATCTCCTATGCCCAGATTTTAATTATTTTTACACTACCTATATTCTGTCCTGCTTTAAAATGCTTCACTTCACAGTCTAAGTCTTCCTTCCTAGGATCTCCTTACAGGAGACATAGAAATCAGAACCAAACTTGGGGTGGATTTCATTTATTCAACAATCTTCTCTGTGCCAGTGACTGTGGCATATACCAAAGATGGCAGGCATAAAGGGGTGTGTGTGGGAAGAAAATGCTGCTGAGCAAGTGTCTTGCCTGTGTAGCCTTGTATATACATCTCTTTCTGTCCGTTAACTTCATTCCAATCTTCTTGTGGTACAAAGATAGACACACCAGCCCCCCAAAGGCAGTTCTGATCTATTTGTGGAATGTTTCCTCTCAGGCTTGTGTTCATCCTTTATGATTATAAAGCAAACCATAGGTCTCTCAGAGCCCAGACCTAGGACATGAATCTTCTGGACCTTAAGGCAGGTGGCCTGGTTCCCCCACATGGGTGATCCAGACATCGTAGGCACCTCATTGGAGCCTCCTGCTGATATACCTCCCTTGCTTGCTCTGCCTAGGGAGGGATGTGTGGGCCTACGTAGATGGTTTTTCTTGCTTCTGGTGCCTTTGTTTCTTGTCCATAAAGTGGGTGGGCCTCTAGGCAATGGGGGTGGAGATGGTGACTACGGGTCTTCCAGGATGTCCTTGTTGAGGATTTGCATCTCTTTGGAATGATCTGGTCTTTTTACCTTTGGTGAGAGCAGTGGATGGTCTGAATGGAGGTATTTCAACTTGGCACAATTGGTGTGGCTGTTGGATATTGGTGGGGGTGTTGTGGGGACTGGACTGGGAAACTGAAGAGAGCCACCCTCCGATTTTCAAGTGCCCCCGACTTAGGCTGCTGCTTATTGGCTTGAACACACGGCGGTGGCACTTACTGGAGACCCTTCCAGAAATTGGTCTCTTGGATGTAGTTGCTCTACTCATCTTCATCCTGCTCTTGGCCTGGAAGGCACCCTTTGTCCTGACCCATCCCAAACTGATGTCCTATATAGTGAAGCCTTGCCTCACCTTGGATGGTGTTCCAGGAAGGCAGGACTACAGGTTGGAGGACAGAGGCCTGCAGGTTTTGTTAAGAGCACCACTCTCACTAGGGATTAGACAGTTGGAGGTCCCGGGCCTGAGTCTCTTGGCAACATTATTGTGTCATTCAGGAGTTGCCTCTTGTTGCCTTTTGTTTAATAGCTTTTAGTCTTCATTATCAGTCTAGAAATCTGGGGTGTGCACACTGCTGCTGGGAAATCAGATGATGATTACCATAGTCTCTTCTATACCTGTTCAAGTTTTACCTCCTCTTCATTTTCAAATGCACGTAACACATTTGGAGGCCCCATTCTTGATAGATAAAGATTGAAGGGGGAGCCACAAAACTTCTGTGAAGTAATGGAAAAGCTTTCTAAAACCCCAAACTTCCCCCTTCTTATCCTGGCTCTAAGTGTTTGTCACCTCTGAGAGTCTTGGTTGGGGGTATCTTTTTCTACAATCAGAATCCCAGAGAACTGAGTGAAAAAAAAAATTAACATTGTTGAGTGTTGTCTGTTGTAGGCTTTGTGACTTGGCATCTCCCATGCCAATCTTACCTCTAGTGACTTTGCTCCTGCAGTGGCATGTCCGGGGTTGCTGAGGGCAAGACATTACCCTCCCTGTGTTGGCACTGGCCTGCTGTTTTGGTGCTGTCTCCTGATTGCCCCAAATCATTTGGCTAGGTGCCTGCTCCTCCTGGTCCACCTTGTCCATTTTCCTGGGGGAAGGATTTAGGTTTGTCACTGGAGTTGGTGTATACCTGGAATTCGGAGTCTGCTTGATTCTTTCTCACCTCCAAGCCTGGTCACCGGGAGGCAGTGGCTTGTTTGGTCTCCATTATCATTGCCAACCTTTTTCAGCTCTCTCTGTCCCCTTTCTCCTTACTTCCTACTCACTGTAATCTCAACTTTTCTCACATTTTCTCCCAGCACAGTGAATCTCAGAGATGTCTAGGTGCTGTGGAGCTACAATGAACAGTTTCCTTGTGAGAGGACAAAGGTCTCCATAATACCATCATATCTGGAACTCTGGATAATAACATTAACCTTTTTCTCTTTCTAAGTTGAAAAAAAATTCAATTGGGAAAGCCAGTTGACATCATCGGAGGTTGCTGGCATTTGTCAGATTGCTCTCAGTCCCCTGCCAGAGGCAAACGCCACTGGGCCATGCTCCCCAGCCCTGCCCATCAGCTTTAGTGAGAAGTGGTTCCCTTTCTCATATAATAATTTCCCTTCCTGTGCCTTAGTTTCTTCTTCTTTAAACATAAGGAAATGATATTGATTGGTATCTAGTTGGCCACCTTTGTTACCCTGGTTGCCTCTTATTTCTCCTGGAAGAGTCACTCATACAGTGTACACAGAGACAGGGGACTGTGGATCCAGGGGTCATTAAAGAAGGAGAGGATGGTGGGTAGGGTGGAATCATTTGTGAGTTCCATGCTTGCTCAATTTGACCCCTCCCGAAGGTCTATAATAGCACCCTTCCCTGTGTGGCTCTCTTTTGCTCTCTAATACTTTCTTCTCGA
Organism: Propithecus coquereli; assembly: GCF_000956105.1. Lineage (NCBI taxonomy): Eukaryota > Metazoa > Chordata > Mammalia > Primates > Indriidae > Propithecus > Propithecus coquereli. Next base: position 4,134,907 of record NW_012134525.1, on the reverse strand, counting down.
AGTTTGTAATTGTAGCTTCTCCTCACTGTTTTCTTCTGAGGGAAAACTCAGCCTCGTCATCTCTGGTTTTCCCCACCTATTGAGCAGCTTCTTCAATCTCCTCATTATTCATATGTTTCTTTAAATGTCTTTTCAAGTTCAAGGACCAAGTGTATCCTGGGAGGATCCCTTAGGGCCTAATGCTCTTGTCTCTGTGGCTGGTGTGTTCTTGGTGCTCACACAGTTGGTTGACATTGAGATGAACTCAAGAAATCATCAGAGAGGGGACCACCTCTCAATGAACCAGGCAGCAGCAGCCCTCCAGAAGACTGCTCTGGTCCCAGTGACCCCTGGCTGGCCCTTTCTTAAGAGTGTTTGACCTTCTCTAGAATAAACTTCTAAGTGTAATGTCCCCACTTCATACTTGCCAAAATATTCCTTTTTTTCCCCTCAGAGGAGAACTCTCCCACAAGCATATTTTAAATGTCTTCTATCATACACCTGCCTTTAGGGATAAGTAGCTTCTTTTCTTTTGGGAAGAGTAATCAGTTAATTTTCTACCTCCAATGTTGTGTAATTTTTTTTTTTTTTGGTCAGAGAATGTGCAAATGGTTGACAAGGACAGAAATTTTCCCCATTCAGTACCCTTCTCAGGTAACTAGATTCATGTATGAACACTGATTTTATACTCTCCCAATATTTTTTTTCTATTCTAACATTATAAAAAAAGAACAAAAAGGCAAAATAACTCATGAAAATGTTTCCATTTTCATTTTCCATAACATTTTATGATATTTGATCATATGTAGATAGGATTATTATGTACTTATACCCAGAGTTTGGGTACAATTTTTTTGTTTTAAAATATTAAACATTTTCCATGTTGAATTCTAATGAATGTTTTTAATGACCATAAAATATTTTATTGATTTCATAAACCCCATATATTTTGGTATCTTCCAATGTTAATTTACTTTTCTTTTGTCATTTCAAATATTAAAAAATAATCATCTTTGTATATAGTGCTTCTTTCACTCAATTATATTCCCTAAAGTTGGATTACTGGGTCAGATGGTATGAAGGTTTTTATGCTTTTTGAAACATTTTCCCAAATTGTTTTCCAAAGTGGTGAATCTGTCATTTTTTTTTTTTCAAATACCAGGAGTGTTAAACGTGCCTCTAGCCATTTAGGGGATTTGATGAAGGACAGACTGTGTAGGTGGCCTAGAGCAAATGGTTGGACAAATGGTTTCTTTCTCAAATAAGCAAACTCAGGTTTATAAACCACAGTATCAAGGTCAGTGACTGGGTAATTCCTTTCCCTGACTTTTCCCCACATACCATTTTCTCTTGTCCCCTCTTTTGTCTCAGACAACATATACTCTTCACCTATACATCCAGGAAATCCTTGGAAATGCCCTAGTGTCCATTTTCTGACAATGGCTTAATAGGAAATAATAGTTTCAACAATTTAGTTTACAGAGGCAAGCATTCCTGCCCTTGCATTATTTCCTTGCCAACTCCTGCCCCAAGTAATATTCAAGTAACTTAGTTTTACCAAAAGTTTGAAAATTCTTTAAAATACAAACACACACACACACACACACACACACACACACACACGTACACATCACTTAGTTCCACATGGTATATGACAATTTGGCTGAAGGGGAGAAGAGAAATCTGGTTCAACTGACTAAACTGAACTTTGATGTCAGCATGGAAGAGTGTGAGGCAGTAAGAAGGCAAAGATGAGCAAAGAGGGCCATTCGCACAGGCCTAGGGCTGGCACCCAACTCAAAGAATAGGTAAGTCCTGAATGGCGAAAGAGGCAGAGCAAGCAGCAACCTGGGGTAACACAGGGGGCTCTGACAAGTGAGAGGTCTCTGGCAGAGTCAGAGTAAAGATGGGGGAAATGCACCTTTCACTCCAGGCTGTGAGTTAACTATCTATTTACATAAAAGGAGAAGGAGAAATAGGGCCAGTAAGAAAGGAGAAAGCTAACCTGTATGAGAAGGTATACCTGGAATCCTGCTCCCTGAAAGCTTGCACCACACAGAGCTGGTGTGTGGGGATCAACCATCACATTGACTCTTCAGGGCACCCTGAATCTCTTTTCTAAGACCAAAGATGCCCATCTGATTATTGTGGAAGAGAATTGTGGATCTAGGAAACAAGCACAAAGATTAAAGAGCTACTTAAATAACAGGGCAAGAGAGGACACCAGAGGGGGTTCCTCATCACCCTGTGCCAAAACTTAAAATACCAAAGCAGTTCCTAATTTTCCGGGAAGCTTCTATGGAAAAGACCTTAGCAATTGGATACCGGAACTTTTCTAAGTTGGTTTGATTGTTAATGGCATCAAACCAACGCACTTTCCCTTAAAGCTAGATGCTAGGAAGCTTTTCCCCATGATCTGTATAACTCTACAAAGGAAGTCCAGGCACAGGATTGTTCCCAGTTGAACATTTAGTTAATCTTCTGTAGGGACAGCTGCCACTTCAAGGACAGGCTCTATTGATCTGGTTGACATGTTACAAGTTTTTCATTTCCATCACCATGTAGATCTTTAGATACACATGTGGGTATGCATATCTATATATCAAAATTTCAGTCTTCATAGTAATCCAACATGGAAATTTTCTTATCCCCATTTTAAAGATGAGGAAACAGGATTGAAAAAGTTAGGTAATGTGCCCAAATCCCACAGATGGAAAGTTGTAGCTGTAGATTAAATTTAGGCAGTTGGATTCCAGAATTTGCTTTCCTAAATCCCTACAGTGTGAGAATGCTCAGGAAATAAAATAAGGCAAATAGGATGCAGAGGAAGCTACATGACAGTATATCAATACAAAGTTCAGAGCCAGGAATATTTTGTTTAAAGGAAGACTGTCATTCTGAGTAGCTTTCAGTGTGTGTTGGACTTATAGATTAGCAGATGCAATTACCTGGGAATCAGTGAGATCCCCAACTTGGCTATAGTAGATGGGCAGCAGTTCTGAAAGAAGACCCATAGAGAGTGAAGCCAATTCACCAATGATAGCAATCAATGTTTCCATTGAGCTCTATGTGCTAAGTGTGGCACTAAAAGCCTTAAATTGAGAATTTTAATCCTGTTAGTATATAAGGCTGCTGCTATTATATAGCTGGGAAAACAGACTCAGAAGTTGAACAACGTTCCGGTGTCACTGAACTAACAAATGGCAGAAGCCATCTAGTTCCATTTGTCCCAAACTACCACTCTCCAGTGCATTTACTTTTTCTTTATTTTGCTTTTAGCCCTGGCCAAAACCAAAACAAAACCAAACAAAACTATAGTTCGTCTATCTGGCTGCTAGCTGGAAGAGCTGACAGTGGTAGATGAGCAGTAGATCTCTTTCAGAAAATCAGTGCCTTTGGAAACCCTGAGGAGTCCTCACTGAGAAGAAAAGCTAAGACCTAATATGTTATTTTTACAGAATACATTGGTTCAAGTGAAATTCTCTCAAACACTTTCTTGTGATATGAGAGTAGTTTGTCCTCAAAATGATGAAAGTTTGTTATCTGATGTTGGAATAATTAATGTTCAGCCACTTAAATTAAGAAAAAAAGAAAAACTCAAAGCACTGAAATAAATTGAATTTATATTTGCAGAATAGATTCCTGCAGTGTATTTATCTTTACTGAGCTCAATGTCATTATAACCAAATTATCAAAGCATGCTCATCTTTTATATAAATGGAATTTCTTACTTCATTAATATAATGAAAGTTACATCCAAAAGGGAAACATGCATAAACTCTACTTTTGGTGTCCTTTGAAGCCCAACCACATCACTGAAAACAAACTTGATATTGCCTACTCACTATACCTCTGAGTTTAAAAGATATTAACAATCTAGCTTTTTTTTTTTCCCTAATCTTGGTTGATCTTCTAGGAAAAGTTAAGTCCCCTAATTGTGTGATAACAGAGTAATAGTATCTAGTCCACTAAATGTGACCATTGTCTTCCATAAAAGAGTTTTCTCGTACTGTTTATTTGGAAAGTACTTATTTCCACTTGTCACTCAGTGAACCCTTCTGTGAGAATTGAAATTATCTGGACAGGGTAAATCCCAAATTCTCGCTTTGTTGTAAAAACAAAACAAAAATAACCAGGAACCAATGATTCTATAAGTTAAAAATCACTATATTTCTAGAGTGCTTGAGTACTTAACAGTTATAAAACGCTTGAACCAAAATCATTGATTTAGAGCCAACACTGTAGGGAGGACAAGTGACATGTTCAAGAGTACAAAGGTAACAAATGTCAAACCCAAGATTTAAATCCATGATTTCTGAACACCAAGGCTATTATTAACTTTATTCTTATAAAAAGATTTGGGGTAATTTTTAATTTCTACACCAATTTTAAAATATTATTGGTGGAAATACTAAACAGCAATAACAAACAAAAACTACTGATACGTGCAACAACAGGGATAGGTTGGACATAATGTTGAGTCAATGAAGTTCAATAATAGGCAAAACAAGTGTTCCTCCTTTTGGCCAAGATAGATTAACTGGGATCAGATTTGTTCTCTTGCCCAAAGCAACTAAAATTGAGACAAAATATATAAAACAATGGTTTCCAAGATATTAGACAGCAAACAACAAAGGACAGTGATCCCTGAGAGGTGGGAAAGAAAGTAGGTGAAGCCCAGCCTCCTCCTGAAGGGAGTTTACAGATTGCAGCACTAGGATCAGGGAGGCAGGTGTAGGCTGGTGGTTTCCCTAGCAAAGGAGACAGAGCTTGAGAGTATAGGAAGGTCAAGGTGATTGGAGTTCTCAGGGCCAAGTATGAGAGGAGAGAGGTGGGTAGAAAAAGAAATCCAAAGATTCACAAGAGGGACCCCTTTGAGTCTTCCACTGAGTATTTACTGGTGCTACACGTAAGGAAAAGAATCCAAAAAGATTAGTGGGGATGGTCCTTGGAGGTTACTTTATGAGAAGAATAGCTCCATTTCCCACCATCTAGAATATAAAGCCTCATAATTTACAGGACATTGGGTAGAGTACTAACTTAGTAATTGAGAAAAGTCAGCCCTACCTCTGGTACCATCTAATAAAGGTTAAAAGCAAGACTCAAAATAATCCAATCATTCCCAAGTAACCATGTTTCAGGACACAGCTCAAGAATGTTTATAGGAAAATAAAAATCTCCAGCACCCAAAAAGGTAAAATTCACAATATATAGCATCTGATAAAAATATTCAAGCATGTAAAAAAGCTGGAAAACATAACCCGTAATGAGGATAAAAATCAATTAAAATTGATTCAAAACTGACATACATGATAGTAGACAAGGAAACAAAAACAATTATTATAACCATATTCCATATGCTTGAGAAGACAGAGGGAAGATTGAACGTGTTAAGTAGAGACATGGAAGATGTTATATAAGAGACCCCAAAGTGGGCAAAATGGATGTACATTGATAGAAGTCAGAATAGTATTTACTCTTGGGAAATATTAACATGTGGATGTCTTTTGAGTTGTTGAAAATGTTTTATATTGTGATCTGGGTGATTTTATGTGGGTGTGCACATATGTAAAAATCCCTTGAGCTGTACATTTAAAATTTGTGTACTTTATGTAAGTTAAACCTCAAAAAATTCTCATATTACCTGATACTGTTTTCAAAGCAGTTCAACTGATATAAATAAACAAATCTTCTATTACAATGAATGGATCAAAGTGGATGCATGTCTTCAAGTGTCTACAATATAATTCATAATATAGGAGACAGAGAATAGATATTATGGAGGAGCTAGAAATTAACCATATCATGGAGACTTACCTGTCATTTTAGTTACATTCGTGCCAACTGATGATTGAAGACAGCACTCATAGTTGCTCAATAAATGTTGGTTGCCATTGTCTCTTGCTGGTTTTGTTCTGGAAAGTATAAGATGAAGACACAAGGGAAGAAAACCAGTGTGATTTGTTTTATGCATTTAGGAGAGGAAAGAAGGAGAGATGCTTACAAAATAAAGCTTACAAAAATAAAGATTAATCACATCTTTTTTCCCCAGTCTGTACATGTGGCATAGAACAAATAATGATCACAAAGCATGTTTTCAAACTACATAAACTTATCAGCCACTTCCAAGAGATAGACTATGTGGGTATAGGGGGCAACAATGGGGTCTGGGATATTCTCCATTTTTAAACGGGAGTCCAGGTTTTCAATAAAAGTAGATTTCTACTGTTTCTGTCTCTCTGTGCCATCCCTGCCAGATACCAATTGCAGGCTACTGAGTAAATACCTATAATTCTCAGTAGGTAATTCATGTAGGATTCCCATTTCTGTGATTCCCTGGGAAATCCATAACTGAATAAGATTGTTCTGGAGTATTTTACCTCTATAACCAATCAGGTACAGATGCCACTTCCCAATTAGGATATGTCTCTCACCTGGAATTTCAGTAGGTCAAGTTATGGATCTGAGAGCAAGAAGCTAGATTTCCTTCCCAGGAAGGAGGAACATGTTGGATGGAGACATTTGTCACAAGAGTTTCTTCAAGAGTGAATTATTTCTGAATATTGTCATTAATTAAAATAATAATCCTCACTCATATCCCCTGGTGGGAGGGGAAGCAGGCTTCTTGGCACTCTGAGTTTGATGTTACTTTGTCACTTAAAAAAAAAAAAAGAATTGCCAGATGGGCTTTTCACTGGAATGTCCTGCAGGAGGCTTCCTCTGTGTGCTTACTTTTTGGACACAACAGAAAAGCCACAGTAGTGGCCAAAAGGGAAAGAAATGAAAGCACCAGATAACTGTGTTTAAGCTTTTTCTCTGACTGTGCACCAGCCTTAGCCTGGAAGGATTGGAAGTGGTCATTGCTGCAGATGCTGATTTTTTTTCTGGCTAACTTTGGGAAATACTATGAACCAATACTGGGAGGGGAGATCTCTAGGCCACTATTTTTGTAGAACTCAATAGTGCAAATATCACTAGTATCACCAGTGGCTCACTAGAGTCATCCAGATAGGGTTAAAAATAGGGTTGCAATAATGGAGATCAGTATTTCTCTAGTTGTGGCCATCCCCCACCAACCCACACATTCTGTAGGAGTCTTGTTTCTATGTTTCTCCCAATTTATTCAGAAAGTTCATGAGGTTATTTCTGGGTAATCATGATTGAGACTTTTTTTTTAACTTACCACATTGTGTCCAGCAGTCTTTTTCCTTTCCTGTTCTTGTTGTCTGATATTACTATCACAGAAGCTGATGACACCATTTAATGGCCTCCTTTGCCTTATAAAATTGTAGGCTCTTCCCATTCTGACCTTGGGGAGCTTGGTCATCTGTCTTGCTTTGACCAAATGGCACTTGCAAAACACTTCAATGTTTTTGTTTCTTCTCTTGTTCCTCTGCCTTTGCCATGAGAACATGCCCAGACTACTCTTTGGAGGATGAGAGACCATGTGAAATAAAGTTGATTCATCCCAGCTGAGGGCATTGTAAGGACTCACTCAAGAATGCAGATTACTTGAGTGAGCCCAGCTAAGATCAGCCAAGGCTGGCCCAGACCAGCAGTACTATTGAGTCAACCCACAGACTATTGAACTAAATTAATGCTAATTGTTTTAAGTTGTCGGATTTTGTGGTTGGTTGGTATGCAGCATTATTATAGCAATAGATAACTGATATACCTACCTGAATGAATTCCTTTGAATTGGGCTGTGCTCTTATTGTGTGTTATTTAGAGGTCTGATTTTTTTAAAAAAATAACACTGAGAACTACCTAAAAAATAAATGTATAGAGAATCCTATAATAGACATCAATTCTATATTCTTATCATGGAGATTTTTCAAATCCTTTCTTTTCCTATCACCTGCTTTGCCATTTGTATCAGTTTCCTGGAGCTGCTACATCAAATAACCATGAAATACACAGGTTTAAAATACATAGACTTAAAACAACAGAACTTTATTGTCTCAGTTTTGGACTCTAGAAATCTGAAATCAAGGTGTTGGCAGGGCCCTGTTTTCTTGAAGGCTCTGGGGCAGAGTCTGTTCCATGCCTTCCTTTTAGCTTGTGGTGTTGCTGGCAATCCTTGACATTCCTTGGCTTGCAGCTGCATAACTCCATCTCTGTCTCCATCATCACATGGTGTTTTCTCCTCCTGTCTTCACATCATCTTGTAAGAACACTAGCTATATTGGATTAAGGACCCACCCTACTCTGGTATGACTTCACCTTAACTAATTACATCTGCAACAACCTTATTTCCAAATAAGGTCACATTCTGAGGCACGGGGATTAGAATTTCAACATATATATCTTTTGAGGGGAAACAATTCAACCCATAACACCATTAATTTACTAATACTTAAGCTTTTTGCATCGGTTTTCATAAGTAAGCTTTGTCTATGCTTATACTATTCTTGTCCATTTTTTTGTATCAATTTGTTTAGCCTAGTAAAAATTGTTTGAGAAATTTCCCTTTTTCTCTATTTTCTGAAATAGCTTGCATTGGATAAGGATGATCTGTAACATAAATGTTTGGTCATATTCATCTGCAAAACAATTTGAGCCTATTATTTGAGGGGGGGAGGTGATTTATTGACTCTTGATTCAATCCTTTTCATGGCTATTGGTTTCTTTTCAGTTTCTTCTTGAGTCAGTTTTTATAATTTATATTTTTTCTGGAGAATTTGTTAACATAAAGTTGTTTGTAGTATTTATTGAGTGCTTTTAAATCTGTACTCTATCTTTAGTTATGTTCCCTTTTTGGTCCTAATATTACTAATTTATGCTACCTATACCATTTTCTTGTTTTTTGTTTACTTTGGTGATCAGTCTTACTATTAGTTTGTCTATTTTATTAGTGTTTTCAAGAGATACTTTCTTTGGCTTTATTCTGTTGTTCCTTTTCTAGCTTGTTGAATTGAACATTTAATTAATTGAATTTTAATCATTCCTTTTGCAAACAATTAATTTAAGGTGATAAATATACCTCTAACTACTATTTTAGCCCAATTTCATGTCCTGATGTGTGGTTCTTTCATTATCCTTTAATTTCAAAAGTTTGGGGATCAATCTTTAACCTATAAGCTGTTTAAACATGTTCTTTTTAAATTTCCAAAAATACATTAGTTATTTAAAAAATAACTTTAAAAATTGTGTTGTGGTCATAGAATACAGTAAAATATTGCTTCCTTAACATTTATTCAGAATTTCTTTGTGAATTAGTACATAGTGAATGTTTATGTGTGCTGGAAATGAATGAATTATCTTTAATTATTGGGTGTAGGATTCTATGTATCACATAGATACACAGAAAAAACTTGTTAATTACATTTTAGAAAATGTATATAGTGGTTCTGCATATTATATCAGCTTCTACAGTGGATACATTAAAAACCACTTTGCCATTTTTTCTTGTAATTTTGTCATTTATTGTACTATATATTTAGCAATAAACTGTTAGGTACATTATTTCATGATTTTACATCTTCATGTTGAAGTTTTTTTTCTTTTTTTTTTGAGATAGGGTCTCATTCTGTTGCCCAGGCTGGAGTACAGTGGTGTGATCATAGCTCACTGTAACCTCAAACTCCTGGGCTCAAGTGATCCTCCTGCCTCACACTTCCTAGTAGCTGGAATACTGACATGTGTCGCCATGGCTGGCTAATTTTTCTAATTTTTTGTAGAGTCAGGGTCTCGCCCAGGCTGGTCTCAAACTCCTGGGCTCCAAAAGTGCTCCAAAGTGCTGGGATTACAGATGTGAACCACTGTGCCTGGCCCTGAAGTTTGTATTATTATGTAATGTATTGCTTGATACATATGAAAGATTTTTCTCTTTAGATTGATTCTATTTTATCTCATGTCATTTTCCATCTCATTCGTCCTTAAAAAATAATATCCAAAGATCTTTGTTTTTAACTGGTGAGTTTGCTTTGTTTATTTTTGATATTACTGATATATTTAGACTTGTTTCTATTGTCTTCTTGTAGTCTTTTAAATCAATCTTTTTATTGAATATTTTATTCTATTTTTCTGCCTTGTTTGGATCAATAACATTTTTTCTTTATTTCCTTTTTGGTTTCCTTTACTGGGTTTGATTCTATAAATTTTATT
>NW_012134525.1:4116862-4123771 GCF_000956105.1 Propithecus coquereli | reverse complement strand
AGCTTATTGCTGATTTTCTAAGTTCTCTCTCTTAGCATTAGTTTTCTCATATGTTTCAGAAGTTTATTTGCAGGCTTACCTTGAGTTAGAGTTTTTTATTTCTCTCTGTACTAACCCTGCCCTGAATAGGGATTTTTATGGTTTCCCCCATTGAACTGGATCTTGGGGTCTACAATTCACCATTAGGTCTTATGTTGATGACTTAGAGCTGATGTTCTATTGAGATATGAAGGATGTTACAGATCCAGTCTATTCTGGGGGTCCTCAAGACCCAACCACTCATTCAGTAATGTTCTAGAATGCCTCATGGGACTCAGCATATAGTTGTACTCATGGCTAAAGTGTATTACTGCCAAAGGACACATGGCAGGATCAGTAAGGCACAAAGACACAGGAAAAGTCTGGAGAAATTCATGCACCAACTTCCTTATATCTTCTTACTCCCACGAGGGGATACACTTGCATGTTTCTTTTTCCAGCAATACAAAATACAGAAAGATATGTGCAATATTTCTGCCTAGGGAAACCCATAATAGATTCACTGTTTATAAGGAATTCCTAGGGTCACCATAAGAAGTTACTACAAACTTGATGGCATAAAAAACAACAGAAACATATTCTCTCATAGTTCTGGAGGCCAGAAGTCTGAAATGAAGGTATTGATAAGGTTGATTACTTGTGGCAGGTCTGAGGGAGAAGCCATTCTATGCCTCTCTCCTAGCTTCTGGTGGCTGCCAGCAATCCTTAGTCTTCCTGAGCTTATAGACACATCAGTCCAATCTTTGCTTCTCTCTTCATATGGACTTCTCTCTCTTTCTCTTATAAAAACACCTGTCATTAGATTTAGGGCCCACCTTAAATCTAGGATGATCTCATCTGAAGATCCTTCATTACATCTGCCAAGACCCTTTTTCCAAATAAATCACATTTATAGGTTCTGGGGTTAGGACTTGGACATGAATTTTTTAGGCCGCTATTCAACCACTATAGTGTCAAAGGGTTTTATTGAGGGCTGATCACATAGGCACCTTCTCCCTCAGCATGTACTAAAATTCCAGACTCCCAGAAAAAAAGCAGGTGTTCACCATAAATAACATTGTTTATATAAATAGTCTAGGATCCCCTATTAGTTAGGGAACTATTTGAGTGCCAAGTCCCAGATACCAGCTAAGGGCCATCCTTGCTGGCAGGTCCTTCTAAAGATAACCTCAGGCCTGCTATATTAGCTCCTTTTCTGTACCTTCACTTTATTCAAGGTATCTTTACAGCAAAATTATTATTAGGACCCTATGGTGCTGGGACCAACCTGCAGTATTGACCTCAGTCATGTTCTCTGAGGGTCTGGGATTTAGCCAATTAAAATGAATCCCAGTAACCATAGAGATCTGTCTTAGAAAGCCTGGTGGCTCCCTTAATTGATGTGTCCCTCGACTTGTAGCTTTTGGTAGGCGCCACAAATTATGAATGCAATTATTCTTTGTATTAGCAGTAGAGAGCCAGCCAGCAGCTCAATGTCAGGTATTTCCATCAGAGAATAAACCCTTTTTCATGGGCATCTGTATGGAACCCATGCACAGCATACACAATGTTTTTTAATAGTTTATGGCCCTACTGAAGGGTGTTCTAAATTGGCAACTGTCCTGGTGTCTGAGTGCCATTCATTGAGCAGAGAGATCTTGTCTGATTTCAGTTTGACACAGCTAGTGCTAAGGCTGAAACAGCCCATAGCAGACAGTATCAAGTTTCAGCTTAGAGTTAGGTCCAGGCAAGTGGAATCTTGAATTCAGGATTCCAAAAATGCTGGTGACTTTTCTTCTGTAGTAGTAAATCTAAGACACTACAGGGACAGACATCTGTGTTCAAAATCCAAGTAACAAGGCTTTCCTAGGACCCTTTTTACTTGGTTTGAGAGTCCAATTGACCCACTCTAATCTGTACATGTTAGGCTGAAAAACTATCAGACATTTGATTTCAACGAGAGTTCAATAGCAAACTAAAAACTGCTTAAAAACTACGAAAGTATATTTCTATCTGGAAGTTGCCTGTTTTCATTTTTTCTTCCTTTTTTAAGAGGCTCCAATAGGCAAAACCACAGCAAAAATTATCAGTTATGGAGATTTGTTCTGTTTCCAATATTCAAAGTATGTATTAATAAATTTCAATTTGCCCAGTCATGCATGGCAAAGAGCAAGGGAGTTTTATACCACAACATTTTTTTTTTTTGCAGCTTTCCCTGATTGTGATCCTCTCTCTTTAGCTTTTGTGAAATTATAGGGATAAGTTAATTTTTAAATCATTTTTTATCATACATAGATGAAATATCCACAAACACAAAGCCATTAAAAAATTCTCTTTTTCCTTGAAAGTTTTTCTCCAATCCCTTCCAGTGAATTTAGCATTTGCAGGATTAAAATTATACCTATGAGTAAATCCCAGCTTGGATGTAAGGGTGGTGGTACTGCAGTTAGGCTGGAGAAAGGGCTTGAGTGGTTCCTCCTTTTTTCTTTTGCTTAGAGGAGAAAGCCACTAACCAGTTAATTTTTACCATTTTTGACCCATTCAAAGCTCACCTTTGGGAACATTTGGGCCCTTTTTGCTTCTAGCTGGAGGACAGCACAAAAAACAAAGGCATCATATGGGCTTCTCTTTTTTCTTCATTTTAGTTAGCATGTCCAAAAGAAGCCAGTGGACCCAATGAGCCAACTCCCCTGGGGTTGAATCTAGCATTTTAAAATCCCATAGGTAACTTTTACCTCTCACAAAAGATAGCTGGTCAGCTGCTGTTTTGTACCATGGTTCACTCCATAATCACCCGGGCACCAGAATTCCATCATCTCCTACCCTTTTTTCCAAAATCATACTGTAGCCATATTTCAGTTGGAGTTGTTGTAATGAATCCCATAGCCACTACTGTTTTAGAGACTCTCAAGGTTGAACACATTCAGAGGTTCTTTAGAAACACTCATGGAACTCAGCATATAGCTGGACTCATAGCTAAGGTTTATTATAGTGAAAATACAATAGGATCATTGAGGGGAAAAAACACAGGTGGATTTTGGAGAAATATATACACAGGACTCCTTATACTCTTTTCCTCCCAGAAGGAGACATACAAAATATGTTTTTTTTCCCCTGAAAAGCAAAAACTTTAGAAATATGTGTACAATAATTTTGCCTAGGAAGCCTACTAGAGAATCAGAGCTCAAGACTTTTTGGGTGAAGCTGATCACATAGGCACCTTCTGCTTAGCACATACCCAAGTTCCAAACTCCCAGAATGAAAGCAGAGTTAACCATAAGTCACATTGTTTGGACAAACAGTCTAGGTCCAGTGAGCTGCCCTTGACTTTTAGGGTATAATCTGAATGCCAAATTCTAAGATGTCAGCCAAGGGCCAGCCTTGCAAGTTGGCCCTTCTTAGTTGGCAGCCACAAGCCTGCTATGTTAACTCTTTTCTTCATGCAGTCGTGGAGCCAGAAGGTGGGTTGGCTCAGACCATGACTGAGAGGATGTATTTGCCTCAGCTTCCCCATCCTTCTCAATCATGCAGCTGTGTTGTATAGAACATAGCCCAACTCAGCCCAGTATGGCTCAGCTAAACTTTTTAAGGCCTCTTTGCATGGCATGAGGGTCCCACCATAGTTACTGACCTCAAGAAAGACCAGCTTAGGTCCCTTGTGGTGTGTGGAGGAATAGGGTTTTATTCCAACTCCCATTAGCCTCTGACAGCCTGCAGATACAGGGCCCAGAGGATCTGGACTTTCAGCCCCACTGACTGCTTATGTTCTAGTTTATGTTCTCCTCTACAAAGATATGACTATGTGTTTTAGATTTTCTTTTAAAAATGTCATCTATTATTGCTAAAGTGTGGTGGGGAGGCGAAGACTTAGATTGTAAGCTTATAACGCCATCTTAGCCAGAAGGGGCCCTTTTACTTTTTCACACATCATTGCAGCTTTCTCTACTACGATTCAGGGCTGAGCCTGTGGGGTTCATCTGGCCTGGAGGGTAACTTCAGTGCTAGGTATTGTGCTTTATTCAAAATCGCTTTTCACCTATGTTTCTGGCCTACTGTTGTGTATGTCCTGACTCTCTCTTCCTTTAGGATGAATTATTCCCCACGAGACTCATTAGTGGGGCTGCCTAGCAGTGTCTCTTTCTGAGGGGGAAACCTAGCTTAGGCACTCAAGCCAAGATTCTCCTACTACTCAGGGATTTTAGTCAAAGCATGTGACTGAGAATGAAATAACAAAATCAGAGTTTAGATTGCCTACCACTTTCCAAAAGTCATTCTATTCACTGTAAGGAAAGACAAATAGCTAAACTATGAGGCAACTATTAATTCATTTTCCATATATTAACCTAAATAGTTCTCATTACATTTCTTAACAACATATAATTTGGTTACTCTGCATCTATTCTGCCAATTTCTTTTTGAGAGGTTATCTTGTTTCTGTTGTGTGAGCTGTCTTGGTAGCACAGTAAATCCAGATGTGTGGACTTTTACTACAAAAATCAAGAGAGATTCTGGACACTCTTTTTTTTTTTTTTTTTTGTGGTCAGATCCTTTCTGACACTGCTCTGGCCTGCCAAATGGTTGGTGAAAGGATCTCAGCCCTGCCATTGAGTTGTTCTCTCCTGGGATGTTTGACTCTTGAGTGGGTTGAGGTAGGACTGAAAAAAATGACCGTTTATCCCTGTAGCAATCCTGGGCCTGCAGCTAAGCAATTCTTGCCACTGTGACCTTCTATCCTGGTCTGTGTTGCTCTTAAAACTTGATGTCAAGAACAGAACGTGACACTTCAGGTAAGATGTGACTGGCAGATGCTTGGTGATTTCTGTTGGTGATTCCATGATCCATATGTCACATTTCTTTAATGTAAGAAAATATTCACCTTTCACCTATAGCCATTTAAACTGACTACATTGCTTCATATTACTGTTCTGAATCCAAGTCTCTTACTTTTGTTTTTCTTTCATTTTTTTTGTTAGGCTACTAAGCAAGCTATCCCAGAGCAGCTTATTTCTAAACTTCAATTCAGGTTTAGAGTATTTGAGAATTATTTTATATATATATGTATAATTTCAGAAACATGTTTCATACTGACAAGATGATTTTGAACTTTGGTTCTGTCAGCTTTGTGTCATCCAAAATTTTGCAAAGTTTGCCAATCTTAGGCATCAAATTGATTTGAAATTGCTAGCACACTGCAAATGACACAACTCAATGGGTCTTCAATCTGGTACACCTCACATATTTTCTTTAAAATATAGGAACACCATTAGTGATCTTTGGTCCTATATTCTGTTTTTTAAAAATATTTTAAAAATTTGATTTCTTAAGAAGCAGCTGTTTCTGCTAGTTTTCTTCTTTGTGCTTTTCCCATAGCTATATTCACTACCACCTGCATCAGCACACTTTTAACTTTTTGGATGTACAAAAGCTATAAAGTTCAAAACTAGGAATATATATTCTCAATGGCATTGGTCTTTATTGCAGGAAATAGGGATCAGGGAGGAAGCCCACATTAATTGCATGCCTCCTATGTACCAATCCTGATTTACTGCATTTTATTTATTTCATTTGCAGAGGCCAGACAACATAGGCATTACCCCCATATTGCAGCAGAGGAGCAGGGTATATAGTCTGGGTTCTCCAGAGGAACAGAACCGATATACATACAAAGAGATTTATTATAAGAAATTGGTTCACGCAATTATGGAGGCTGAAAAGTTCCAAGATCTACAGTCAGCAAGCTGGAGACCCAGAAGAACCAGTAGTGTATGTTCCAGTCCAAATCTGAAGGACTGAGAACCAGGAGAGGCAATGGTGTAAGTTTGAGATTAAAAGCAGGAAAAGACCACTGTTCCAGCTACAGCAATCAGGCAGAAGGAGTACTAGCTTACTCAGCATTTTTGTTCTATTCAGGTCCCACCTACATTAGGGAGGGCAACCTGCTTTGCTCTTTCTACTTATTCCAATGTTAATCTCATCTAGAAACTCTCTCAGACACACTCAAAACAATGTTTGACCAAATATCTGGGCACCCTGTGGCCCAGACCCACTGACATATAAAACTAACCTTCACAAATGGTAAGAATTAACTATTTAGTACATACTTACACATTCAGTAAGTGGTGGAGCAAGAATAAAACCTCAGCACTGAGAATTCCAAAGTGTTCATGTAAAATTTGTATATTCCTTGCCTGGCACTGGGTAATTACTTAGTCTACTTTAAAACCAACAAGCAATTCACAAATGCCATTCTATCGTCTTCCTTCCTGTCTTGCTTCTCCAAATTAGAGAGACTGACCTTGAAGTACATGTGGTCAGCAACGTCTTCTGCTGTAATAATCATCCAGGCAGGCAACCTACCCCAGATGATGCAAGCTATCTAACCCTCAGCCCTTTCCTTTTGTTCCTTGGTGACACACAACAGGCCATTAGGACCACTTCTGCTTACAGACTTGCAGGGTAGTGTCTACAAGGTTGGGCTGCAGCACCAGATTAGATGATTTCAGCTGAACTGCAGCCCATGTGGGAATAGGAAAATGAAGCCTTGATGTGTCTGTCCTACAGCAGATAACTTCAGTAGGAAGTCCCTTTCAGAGGAGGAAAAGCGGAAAGGAGAGAGGAAAGGATAACAGCAGCTTTTTCCTTTTTTCTAAAGTGAATGAGCTTGCCACTCCCATGACAGTCATTTAAATTATGTGTTGGAAGTTCTTTTCTCGAAAAGCATGAGCTTCAGGTTTAGGTGACAGCACTGGTAAAAGGACATCACCCCCATCGCCACCCCATGCCCTACACACACACACCTGTTCAAAGCCCAGAAGTGTGATGTGCTGATGCATTAATAATGTGAGCCCTTAGTGTAACGGGGGAAGGCACAGCACACAGCTTTTTTTTTTT
>NW_012134525.1:4109133-4114872 GCF_000956105.1 Propithecus coquereli | reverse complement strand
TGGACCAGGGTCTGCGGTTCCTCTCTATATGAGCCTCTCCGTGGACTGCTTGGGCTCCTTAGAGCATGGTGGCTGTGTTCCCAAGAGGGAGAATCCTAAGACAACAGGGCAGAAATGCATGACATTTTTATGACCTACTCTTGACAGTCCCAAAGTGTTTCTTTCATTATAATGTATTGGCTGAGACAGTTACAAAGACTGCTACCATGTTCAAGAGGAGGGCGTATGGACTCGACCTCTTGGTGGAGAAGTGGCAATGTTTCAGAAGAGCCTGTGGGATGGGAGATATTGCTGCCACCTTTGGAAAATGCAATCTGCCATAAAGTATAGTAAAGATAGGATGATTTAGGATTTTGAATTTTGAATTTTGAGGTAGACCACATACCTCTATGTGTTTTATTGACAGCAGTTTTCTTGATTTTTATTGTTCATAAAGGAAAAGTAAAGATTTGTGGATTCACTCAGTGGTGAGTAAAACTGGAACATGGTCAAGGTTCGCTCTGAGAGTCTTATGGATCAAGGATAATAGGAGGGACAAAACAAGTCAAAATGCATTTGAGAAAGAAGGCAGTCAAATGCCAATGAGAGCAATTGCAGATGCCATTTCCAAGTTCTCTGGTGCACCATCAACCTCAGGATTAGAACAAAGAGTTCAGGTTTTCTTCATTGGTCATGTGTGCTATGTGGATAATCAGAGGCCAGGTGAATAAGAACATTCAAATTAAAAGGGACCTTAAAGTTTGTTACAGGCTTTAATATTATAAAAAAATTTTACTTGTTCAGGTCATCCAACACACAAACAACCTCATATAAGTCCATATAAGTCTCATGATAGGGATACTGAAATAGTCTTGATATCATTTAGACTCACATGTCCTTCAAGAACTCTTACGAAAGAGGTGAGTTAGTACCAGAGAAACCCTGGAGGAGGTGTGACTAGTTACTTCCCCCACAGACTTGGCCATTCAGGAAAGCACAATCACATTCCAATTTTTCCTGGATTGTCAAAATGTAACTATGGTGTTCTATCCTCTTGCAGGTATCCCTCTTTAGAAGCCATTTTTCATCAAAACCAAAGCCATATGACTCGTAGTTGATCACTGCAATTGACTATGCCATTAGGACAGCACCTTTGGTATTTTTCTTTTTCCCTCCCTATTGAAACTGCTCCAGAGAACAATATGGAGAATCTTTATGAATCAATAGGTGATTAAACCCACTTTGCATAGATTCAAAGTTCTTGTAAGAGTGTAGGCCTATCTTTCTTTTCCTTTGTTAGTTTGAATTATTTTCAACAATAAAGGAAACATTTGTCAGAGAGAAAAGAGTAGATTGTAATATGCCTCAAAGAGTGAATAGAAATGCTTTTCCAGATGCACACATATATTTTAAAAAAATGAACAGTCATACACTTCTTTCTCTCTCTCGTGCCCACACACACTTTCATTTAGTGGTAGGGAAATTTGGAGATTTTAATTCAACCTTGACAGTTTAAATTTTACTTTAATTAACTTCCTGCATGCAAATATGTAATGACATTTGCAAAAATCAGAGACCCCTTTGGAAATTTGAAGAGATTGATAAACCCAAGAATTTAAACTTGAGAAATATCACAAGAATGGAAAAACAAACACCACATATACTCACCATTAAATTGGTACTAATCGATCAACACTAATATGCACATATGGAAGTAACATTCATAGGGTGTCAGGCAGGTGGGAGGAGGTAGGAGAGGGTGGATAAATTCATACCTAATGGATGTGGTGGGTGCTGTCTGGGGAATGGGCACACTTGTAGCTCTGACTTGGGCTGTGCAAAGGTAATTTATGTAATGAAAGCGTTTGTACCCCTGTAATACTCTGAAATTAAAAAAAAATTAAACTTGAAATGCTCCAAGGTTAATATGTAGAGTAGCAATTATTACCATTATTTGCTAGGCAGTGTTCACATTAGATTTAGATTTTGTCTTACTGTTTCTCAACCAGGGACAATTTTATAACCCCCTCTCCTGGAGACATTTTTGGTTGACACAACTATGTGTGAATGAGTGCGTGTGTATGTGCATAGTGCTGGCCAGAGATGCTGCTAAATACCCTACAAAACTCTCCAACACAAAAATTATCCATCCCAAAATGCTAAAAGTGCTGAGGTTATGGAACTTTTGTTGAATTCAGACACAAGAAGTATACTAGTGTTACTGTTATGAAAAACCTTGTCTCATCCATTGCTGTTAAGGCACCAAAATACTACTCAGATATATCTGGTTAGGTTAATTTTTTTAAATGTTTCTCCTTTCATACCTGAATAGAGTCCTTTAACTTAGGGACTATAGAAACAAAGGATTTAATTGAACAGAACTACAGTAACCCAAAGGGTGAACTATATACAGATTTTCTAAATAATTTACTTAGTCCTATCTGTAGGTGTGACTCTTTTAAACTACAAATTTCCCTTATTGGAATCTGGTAAAATCTTTAGTTCCTAGGGACCATCCTTTCATTAGGTCCTTGATAATCAGTTTTACATAGATGAAAATGTCTCTATTAGTGCATCTAGGTTCACTAGATCCCTATACATTTACTATTTAATTTTTAAAAGTGAAATTTCTCTGCTTGCTTTTATTTCATGCTGTTTTATTGATGTTCATTCTTTTTTATCTCTTTGTGATTTCACATTTCTACATTGCCTTATGTTTCTATGTGAGTAACCCTTCTTGAAGAGCCAAATACCAATTGCCTAGGAGGAGCTTCTTCATCTCTATGTTCAATTCTGCTGCTGCTTTCTTATCTCTTTCAATAAGGTTGCACTTTGTCATTGGCCATTTTCTCAGAATTTGCAGTTGTTTGTTGAAGGCCAATACTTGTTTGGCTAAATGGATATTGGGTTAGTGACCTCACTGAATAATATTTCTGGTCTTCAATTAATTTGCTTATTATAATTGATATTGTTCCAGAAAGAATTTGATGGCATTTACCAAAATACTTTTCAGGACTTTCTGACTATTTTGGCTAAACTGCCTAGTAGCTACACTGACTATACTCCAGATAGGTACATGGGCAAGCTGTTTTGATCTTTGGATAATGACACCCCTCAGTCTCATGATCCAGGGAGAGATTATTTGTCTAGACTTTGAAAATGTAGGCAGAAAGAAACTGTATCTGGCAAAGTGCCAATAGGAAGTCTATTTCTCTCAAAATACCTTTTTTTCTATCATCTTTTCCTATTATCCCAGAAACTAGGGGAAGAGCTATACTTAATATGTCAAACCTATGACTCCCTTCAAATTACTGCTATTCCAGAAGTAAAATTATTTTTATCCCTTCTAAATCTTTTAACTCTTTCTTGATCTGTTACAAGTGATTTGACTAAACAAGTATAGAAGTACTGGTTAAATTTCTGGGTCACAGAAAATCAGAAAGATCACTTATTACTGTGTAATGATAATTTGAATGGTTAAAATGGTAGAAAATCACTTACTCTTTTTTATCCTTAGAGACCTGGACTTTAGAGATGGGGCACTTGGCAAGACTCCCAGAACATTCACCCCATCACTCTGAGAAGAGCAATGAGTGTGGGCTACAGATCCTTTATTGAATTTAAAGGTCAGTGACATATTGTCCTGTTGTAGTTGAGGACTCGGCTCTGAAATCACTCCTGCAAGCATTTTCTCATTTAAAAATCTCCTTTATGAAAAACCTTCCATTGGCTCTAATCAGAAATTTAATTTATTCAGAGATAAGGCAAAAGAAGATCTTAACTTCTCTGACATGAGGGATCTGAAAAATTAAGAGCGAGCAAGATAAATATCAGAGTGTCAGCACTACACACATTTCCTAATGGATAATATCTTTGCTTTTGTTATTTTAATTTTCTCTGCATGGAGTCAGATAGCCTATGTGCCTTCAATAATGATGATGCAGAGTTGCTAGCTTTCTAGATCTCATGAGAAAGGCCTAAAGTAATTTTAAAATTTCATTTGGGTCCAAAGGGAAGATAGAGTCTCATTCATTCATTCATTCATTCGTGAAAGCCCACTATGTAAACAGAAGCTGTGGTAGTTTCTGGGTATGAAAAGAACAAGACAAAATATAATTGGGAATCCATGACATAGTAAAGAAAAAAATAAATATAGACTATAAGAACAATAGAATATAATAGACTACACAAAGAAAGAACTGATGATGAATGCTTTTCAGGTGGTTTTGGGAAACCTTCACAGGGGAGGCCCTGGAGCTGGGTTGTAAGGAATGAGTAGGACATTATCAAGCAGATGAGATGGGAAAAAGGCATTCAAGGCAGATAAAATGCATGTGTGAAAAAAGAGAGAGAGATGAGAAACAACAGGGTGCTTGCTTCCTGAGAACAATGTGGTATGGCTTTCATCCAGGGAATCAGCTTTGGATAAAGTTGGAAAAGCAAAGGAGCCAGATATATGCTATGTTCAGGAATGCAGACTTTATTTTGCAGATGACATATTCTTCCTGTGTCACATTGGGAATTTAGAATTACTTCTCCTCTCTTTCAGAATGTACTTTTCAGATACGTACTTTCAGAAACTTCCTGGTTTCCTATTAAGTGCAGAGAGATATGATGTAAGGTGATGGAGGGCATGAGGAGGAAAAAAAAAGACATTTTTTTTCCCTTATAGAAACTATTAGGCACATTGCCTTTGCCAGACCCCTAGGGAGATAAAGGAATGGAATGCAAAAGGGGAACTTTAATTCCTTATCCTTCCAGGACAACTCTGGAGTTGCAGGATGTGATTGATGCAGGGGTTCCAGGAACTAGCTGTTTGATAACAATTCATTAAAGTGGCTGTTCTGGCCCAGTTACTCTACTCCCCCTGGAAAAGCCTGCTATAAAACCCAAGGCTCTCCCCTCTCTCATGTGGATGCTCTTTTCAGCCTCTACCCATCTGTACCCAGATGTTCAAATAAATGGCATTTTGCTACACCTGAGGCTTTGTGTGTCTCCTGCTCAGCTCTGGACCTAACAGAAACAAGGAAAATAAAACAGAGAATGGAGACTATGATGAGGCTATTATTAGTGGTTAAGTGAGGGGAATATGCCTGTAGATCACACCAGTTCTCTTGAACAACCACTTCTAATGTGGTAGTGTGAAAGCTGAGGTGAAAGAAATCAAGAAAGGCAAGTTAGTGAATAGTTGGGAGAAGAAACATTTTCACCCATAACTCCAAATCTATGTAGTATGTTGGTTTGAATGTGAGGCTGGAGATAATTGGAAATCTAATAACTCTGGGGTGATGTCAGCAAAATGTCAGAATAGGGATTTCCCCACAGCACACTGCTTTTGACAATCACCACGGAACAGAGTACCATTGTGGAAGTCTCTGTAGGTGGTTTACAGGAATGTGCAGTCAGCCAGCTTGATTCTGCAGAATTGGGAAAAGACACAAAAATTTGAGCTGTCAGGGCACCACCTGAAGGAAAAAAAATTGGGGACTTTCAGAACCCAGACTGGCTTTGTGACACTGAGAGAAGGCATATGATCTTAAGATTCCCTCCCACACCCAAAGACGGAACAAGAGTAGAGTGGGCACATACATAGAAAATGTTCTAAGAGAGCCTCAGAATCACTAGCTGGGCTGACTGGTGAAGATATTTCTCTCCTAAAGCCAGTCAGTGAAGACTGGAGGAGGTTATGGCTTCTCCAAATGTGAAGACAGCAATGCAAGACTTCAAGGAACATGAAAAACCAAGGGAACATGACAATAC
>NW_012134525.1:4108186-4108578 GCF_000956105.1 Propithecus coquereli | reverse complement strand
ACTTCACTGAGCCACATTATAATCACATTGTCAAAAATCGAAGACAGTATGTTGAAAGCAACAAGAAAAGACTTAGCACCTATGAGGGAACCTTCGTTAGACTATCAGTGGATTTATCAGCAGAAGCCTTGCAGGCTAGGAGAGAGTAGGATGATATATTCAAAATGCTGAAAGGAAAAAAGAACTCTTAATGAAGACTACTTTATCAGCAGATATACATGTACCCAACATCAGAGCATCTAAATATATACAGCAAATACTAATAGATCTGAAGAGAGAGATAGACTGCAATACAATATTAGTAGGGGACTTCAATATCTCACTTTCAACAATGGACAGATCATCCAAAAAGAAAATTAATAAGGAAACATTGGATTTGAACTATATTTTAG
>NW_012134525.1:4097906-4099001 GCF_000956105.1 Propithecus coquereli | reverse complement strand
GAGCTGTTGCCCACTTTCTCACTTCTAATTCCTATACCTTCCTAAAGCTCAGCCCGTCTTAAAGGGATTCTTGACTCTTGAATCTTCTAAGCATCCTTAATTCCACTGTGGTAATTATGATGGTAGTGGTGGTGGAACAGGGGTAGTTTAATCCACCACAACATTTTGAATCGATTCATTTTCTATTCCTCTAAGTATTTCTTTTTTTCAATAAAAAAACCGTGTGACTTTTCCTTGCTTCCTTCCATTTCTCAAATCCTTTTATTCATTACTTGATTAGCAAAATAAGAGACTCTGAGGACCACCTGGCAGACATGGAACATTTTTCTGAAAGGAGGAGTATTGAGGAGAGGCTATGAGGAAGAAAGGCTTGGGAATACAAACAGTGCCTTACCAAGGGTGGGGCAGGACAGGACCTGTCCTAGTGCAGCAATGAGAGGATGGATTGTCTCTATAAAATTGAAAAAAATAACAAAACTGACTACAGTTTGGTCTGCTTCATATGACAACCATGAATAAACAATTCTAAACAATGTCAGTGGTAAAATACTCATCTCCATCCTTTGTATACTATTACTGCTCACAAATACATAATTATGGTTCCTGCCCCACGTTGTTATTTCTTGCCCTTGTTACATTAAGTGCCCTCTCTTTTGGATCCTGGGTTTTTCTTCTGCCACTTGATTCTGAACCAATTTTGTCTGCCAGGTTCCCTCTGTGAAAGAGGAAGCTGTGTAGTGGTAGGACACATTTCAAATAACATGGAATTTCTACCTATAAAAACAACAACAATGACAACAACAAAACAATTGGTTTGTGATGGAACAATAAACAGAAGTGAGCCTTGCTATCATTCACACCATCTAGAATCAATGACACTTTGCTAATAGTGTTAAATAGTCAATTCTCACATACAATTCTCATATACAAATTGGCTGCTGCTGAGTTCAATGATAGCAATTGTTTACCTTAACTACAACGGTACTTAGTTCTTAGAAAAAGAATGACTTTTCACAGGCTTCTTAGGCCATTTTGCCTTTAGAATGTTTGTTCCTTTGCAAAAAGAACATCACAATAGTCAATTTTTATGCAGCC
>NW_012134525.1:4091825-4092167 GCF_000956105.1 Propithecus coquereli | reverse complement strand
AACTAGGAATAGGGTTTGATCAAAGTCTCTGAGACTTTGGGTTTGAAATTTAGAACAAAGCTTGGGATTCGGCCATGGTTGGAGAGAGTGACAACACTTCCTTTAGGATAGAAGGGGCTCAGGAAAGCGTAAGTTTGGTTGAGATTAGTTACCCATGGCCTTTTGAGGAGTTGATGGAGGAGAGAAAGTGGGTAACTGGGCACCTGAGGGAGTTCACATGTCATGAATCTCTGTCATAGAATTACACAATGCAAAACTGCAGCATTGCCAAAGACTTTGGAGGTTGTCAAAGATTAGGTTATTGGTCCCAATTTTTCACTTCCCAGTGATGGTATATTTATA
>NW_012134525.1:4089936-4091775 GCF_000956105.1 Propithecus coquereli | reverse complement strand
TATCTTTGCCCACTCTGCCCCCAGCCCAACAAGTGCAAATATGTAGCAAAATGACAAAACTGACAGCTGGCTAGGACAGGTAGTGGTTGTTGTTGTTATTGTTATTATGTATGAATGTATGTATCTGTGTGTGGCGGAAGATTGCAAAGAGGAAGGGGAAAGCCCTGTTCATTTTAGTTTTGTAATGTGGGCAAAGAAAATTCTGCAGCCACTGCTCACTCCCCACCCCTACCCCCACCCCTGCTCCCACACTTATATCAAGCAATTAAAGCCATCTCTTGTCTTTCATTTTGGATAACCAGCTGCCTATCTGAGCCAGAGGCTTTGGTGACATCTGTTTATACCAAGGCTGTTCTGTCTGAGAAGGGATATAAGCCACCAAAAGCAGTGGCTTATTGGTCAGCCTCAGCAAAAATCCCTGCCTCCCACATCCCCTACTTATATCAAGCAATTAAAGCCATCTCTTGTCTTTCATTTTGGATAACCAGCTGCCTATCTAAGCCAGAGGCTTTGGTGACATCTGTTTATACCAAGGCTGTTCTGTCTGAGAAGGGATATAAGCCACCAAAAGCAGTGGCTCATTGGTCAGCCTCAGCAAAAATCCCTGCCTCCCACATCCCCTACCTCCCTACGGCTCCTCTTTCTGAGTGAGGGATGAAGAGGGTTCCTTAGGTTTTAAATAAGGGACAGAAGTTGACCTTTTATGAGAAATCATTGGTGGCACCCAAGTTGGAGTCAGAGGTCTGGAAATCAGGCAGGATAGGGGCAATATTCTGAGACCTATTGACGTCCCTGCTGTTCAAAATCTTGAGACCATTAGGGAAATAAATCTCAATTATGTCAAGCCTATTGAGACCTTCAACAAATGTTTTCCTCTCTACAGGTGTCTGTCTCCTTGACAATAAAATGAGTAGGTGGGGTTGAGATAGAATCTAAAGTCCTTTTCGGCTCTTACACTGAGAATCTAAGCTTGGTGTTGAATTTAAAGAGTTCAAATTAAGGTTTGAGCTGAGGGCGGGGGAAGAGAGACTGTGTTGTTATTAAAATCCTTTGTAAAATCCTTTTGAAAATATTCACCCTGAACTTGAAAGAGATTTACTTTCTCAAACGCTGGCAAAGCTTTCAAACCAAAGGACTTCCTTCCACTATATAAGGTGGAGGAAGCAGTGTGTGACAGACAAAAGTGAATGCTCTATGTTTAGGTGGGTTTGAACACATCTAAGACAACTATTACTTTGATAGAAAAGTCTTTCAGGGGGAGTTACAGAGATGAAAGCACAAATTTGTATAGTATAAGCTTATGGAGTGTGTTTTACTAACTTAGATATTGTTACAGAAGCAACACTACTCAAAGGAGTTACGTTCACATAAAACAAAATCCATAAAGGCTATTGAGCCCTAAGGATATTAAAATGTTACGAGTGACCAGAAAGGAGAAACCAAAGAATCGTTGATTCCCCTAGCTTGATGGATTTAATTTTTATAATGAAATTCTTTATTGTTCTCTAATTCCTTGATCCTCAAAAACACACCCTGTAATTTCTCTCTTCACCACTACTATTAAGCAATAGTCCGTTTTGGTTAATCAAATATTCCAGTCAGTAGGGACTTGTCATACACTTCACACATAAATCACTAATTGCAAAGAACTTTTTAAAAAAGAAAATATGTGCTGATACCTTGTAATCATTCAGCAAAATTGGGGTGCTGATAACCAAAGGAGATAATTGATATTAGGCAAAACAAAACAAAACAAAAACAAAAATACAACCCTGCAAAAACTCAAAACAAAATATGTCCATTTTAAGGGAGTATAGTAGTTGAGAAACTATTGTTGTA
>NW_012134525.1:4086760-4087681 GCF_000956105.1 Propithecus coquereli | reverse complement strand
TTAGATGCACTAGGGTGATACCTGGAAAGCAGAAAAGAGATGGAGGCCATTTTCAATTGGTAAGCAAGGTCATTAGGGTTTAGAAGCCATTGAATTGACCAGACTCAGAATTCTGTCTAGTTGTAGATTCATAAATGTTAAGAGGTAGTGGTGGCAGTGGCAGCAATCCTAATTTTCTGATCTCTGTATCGTAGTTACGGTGGAAGTTCTTCAACTCGACTAAGCACTGGCATCTTTTTTTTTTTTTTATCACTGGCTTCTGAACTTGTTTATTTTTCTATCCTTCCACCATTTCTGTCTGCACTGAATTCTTGCTTGCATTAACTCCTTTTCTGCTTTAAATGTCTAGAGTGATTTCTGTTTCCTACTTTGAACTCTCACTGACTCACTATCTAAACCTTCTTCCTTACATTTATTTTTTGGTGTATGTAGGCTTCAGTGTTACTCAAAATGTGGTCTCTGGTTGGCCAACTGTTTGAGACCAGTTTGCATCAGAATGTAAATTAATTTAGCCATTAAGTACATTTTTTCAGTTTATCTGATTTACTTACTTATTTATTTAGGTAGCAAGGGGGAAGGAAGCAGTGTTCCTGCTTGTACCTGGCACAGGTTCCTAATCTTATTGTGGCTGGATATTTTGAGTATCATTGGTTTACTCAAAGGCCACAGGCCACATAGTCTGTATTCTCTTCCTCTAGGCACTAAAATTGCTTCTTATTATTTTGTTTTTGTAGATATTGAAATTTTACCCCAGAGAGCATATGGATGACGGAACATTATCCCTCTGTAATGGAAAATTTCTTTAAAAGTTACGTAATTTTTTGGAATCATTTTTCTTTCTTATTTCAAAAGTTTAAGCACACACTATTTTTCAAGTTTAAGCACACACTAATATAATATGAGAAGTAAAAATTCCTTTAT
>NW_012134525.1:4083210-4085556 GCF_000956105.1 Propithecus coquereli | reverse complement strand
CATTCTGAGTCTCCAATGTCCATTGTGCCACTCTGCATGCCCCTGTGTACCCATAGCTTAGCTCCCACTTAGCTCCTACTCTCACTAAGTGAGAACATGAGGTATTTCGTCACTTCACTTACAATAATGGCCTTCAATTCCATCCAAGTTGCTGCAAAAGACATTATTTTATATTTTTAAATGGCCAAGTAGTATTCCATGGTAGAAATGTACCACTTTTTCTTTATCCACTCATTGGATGATGGACACTTAAGTTGATGCCATATCCTTAAAATTGTAAATTATGCTGAGATAAACATGATTGCAGGTTTCCTTTTGATATAATAATTTCTCTTGAAAAAGTTGGATTTTAAATGTAACTATCCTACTTACTGAGTATATGATATTGGTCAAGTTATCTTACTATTAAGTGCTTCAGTTTTCTTCTCTGTATAATAGTTGGGTTGAAATGCCCATGACATAGAATTATTATAAAAATGAGATTGAATTATGGCATAAGGCAAAGAATATGATGCTTGTTCTGCAGTAGATATTTAGTAAGTGTTAACTCTCCTAACCTCCCTCCTATGTCTTTGGCCTTGGAGATTCTCAGATACAAAAGACAGAAGCCCTATTTTATTGATATGTATCTACTGGACATTGAAGACAAATATCTCAGAGGCAAAGAGACCCAGGGTTACAAAAATTGTGGTTGTATTTTAACAATTAATGGTGATAAACATATTCTTTCAATCTTCTCTATGTCTGTGACTGTAATATCTCATTTGGAAACAACATCAGAAGTCCAAATTTAATGGCTGTCATGAATGAGAATCTGGCCTACATGATCCTCTCACTCTCTCTGTGATAGGCCTTGATCACTAGGATCCTTTGTTAGTTTTCAGAAGTTGATTTTTAAAAAACAGATTTATTGAGGTATAGTTTACATCATAAAAGTCACCCATTTTAAGTGTACAATTCAATGATTTTTAGTAAATTTCCAAAACTATCGTCACAATCCATGTCAGAACATTTCTAGCACTCCCAAACCATCCCTGTACCTGTTTTCAGTCATTTCTCTTTACCATACCCAGCCCCAGGGTAACACTAATTTGCTACATGTCATTTTAGATTTTCCTTTTTCAGAGGGTGATTTTTCTGGAGATTTTAGTCACTTGGATTCACACAAGGGTTGAAAGCAGGCACAAGACCAGACTTCTTAGCAGTACTGACACAGTGCTTGCTGTTGACTTCCCAGTAATGGAAATGAGTTTCTTTGTAGCTGCTCTGAGAGCTCCCAGTCCTATTGATGAGAAATAGGACCAGAAGGCAACTAGCTGGGGAGCTGTAACCATCAGCATCCAGACAGGAGACAGAAACCATTGCAGTCATTTTAACAGAGAGAATTTAATATAAGC
The DNA here is from genome assembly GCF_000956105.1 of Propithecus coquereli. Taxonomy (NCBI): domain Eukaryota; kingdom Metazoa; phylum Chordata; class Mammalia; order Primates; family Indriidae; genus Propithecus; species Propithecus coquereli. The sequence goes on along the minus strand of NW_012134525.1, from coordinate 4,084,159 downwards.
AATTGCTAGAGGGTACTAAAGAATTGAAAAGGTAAACAGAGAGAACTAAAGTATCACAGAAGGGAGCAACAGCAGCGATCAGCTACTAACTCTTGATTTGTGAATCAAAGGAAAATATTCGAACTATTGAAACTTAGAAGCTTGGAGGAGGGTGTCTTTGGCTGGGAGCCATGACTCTAAGAAGTGGGGAAGACAACTGGTCCTTGTCTCTGAGTGAATGTGATGGGACTGGTATGCACCTGTTAAAAAAAAACAAACCTGCAATCTAGATTCAAGTTCTGCTACAGGAACAACTGTTACTTTTGAGATACAGAAGTGTTGCCAGGACACTTAATCCCTAAAGTCTAAATCCCTAAAATCTAAAATTCCTAACATCTAAAATCTCTAAAATGACGATCACCGGACAGTTGCACCATTTTAGGAGGAGCTATTACCTTGTTACTGTCTTTATGCAGAAGAAAATGGATTTCAATTGAATCCTCAAACCATAACGACAGATTTGGTATTAGGTGTGATCCAGGCTTCTAAAAGTGAATTTCAAGATATTACCAGCAAAGTTTTTTTTTTCCATTCAGCCCAATACATTTGGCAGAAAATTCAGATGAGTGAATTGGGCACTTGATATGGCAACGATGAAAACTTTATTTTAAAAATGTGTCATTTGCCTTCATTGGCATTCCTCCCAGCTGATGACGTTACAGGATCTTTTAATGAATTAAAACCACATTTATCTGAAGAAGCCAGCAAAGTTATTGACTAGTTTGAAAATAATTATGTGCATGGTAGGATGAGAAAACACTCAGGCAACGGTATTGCTGTTTAATCACCAGTATTGTTTCTACCAGATGTGTGATCTGCCTATGAGTGCATACGGAATGGAGTTTTGTGTACCCAAAACAACATAGAAGTATGGCACAGAAGATGGAAATATTTAATGGGTAATGTTCAT
>NW_012134525.1:4082812-4083160 GCF_000956105.1 Propithecus coquereli | reverse complement strand
ATAATTGTGCCTTTACTTTCCTTACCTAAGGTGGATAATATAAACTTTTTTTTATTGAGTTTCCATCACAATGACCTTTGTAAGAAGCAAAGCATCAATTAGACTTGATCTTTATGTTATTGCCACAGGATGAGGATTTAATTTTAGTTTTTGATCAAATTAGGGATACCGATATTAACAAGGTAAATAGCATTTATTTTGGTAAAATGTTTAAACTACTTTCATTATCTGTAAAATTTTGGAATTGGGAATGTAAATATTCAAATTTTTGTTTAGAATCTTGCCATGGTTGGACTTGAAACATAAATTATTTTAGCTGTTTTTCACCCCTCTTCTCTTTTGAAAGAT
>NW_012134525.1:4081911-4082285 GCF_000956105.1 Propithecus coquereli | reverse complement strand
TATCTATTTGGAATCTACATATTAGAACATGGAATATCTGTTTGGAATCTACCATTCAGCCCACTACAATGTTGTATAGTACTGATTCTTTAACCCATGGACTTCTGGTTGCAGTTTTCTACTAGTACGTTGATATAAATCATGTCTCACAGAATTGATAACAATCATATGAATTGCATTTATATTTTTGAAACATTTTAACTAAATGTGCATGACTAGGAATGTCATAGGCCCAAGTTTTGAACAAGGTAAATGAGTCTGCATTTGAGTCAAAGTTGAGATTACACAACTGTCATTTCTGAATAAAAGTTTGGGAATATGATAGACAATAACAATTATAAGAATTCTCTTTTCTTTCTGAAAAATGAAATTTG
>NW_012134525.1:4071337-4080117 GCF_000956105.1 Propithecus coquereli | reverse complement strand
ATGTTTTGAAATTAGGGGTGATGTTTGCACTACATAGTAAATGCACTAAATGCCACTGAATTGTGCACCTTTAAAATAAATTTTATTGTGCATACTTATGGTATACAACATGGTGGTAAGGGATACATATATAATAGATAGTAAAATGGTTACTATAGTGAAGCAAATTAACATATCCATCATCTCACAGTTTCCCAATTTGTTTTATTGCAAGAGCAGATAAAATCTATTCATTTAGCAAAAGTCTTGAATGCAATACAATTTTATTAACTGTAGTCCTCATCTTGTACATTAGATCTCTAGACTTGTTCATCCTACATATTTGCTACTTTGTATCCTTTGATCTACATCTCCCTATTTCTTCCCCCACCCCCTTAATTACAGTTTTATTCTCTATCTCTGTATAGTTGACTTTTTAAAAATATTTTCTGAATTGTATACTTTAAACTGGTGAATTTTACATAATTTAAATTTTACCTCAATTTAAAAAGATGATTAAAAGGGAACTCATTCAGTTGAAAGAGTCATTTAAGACAAAAAAGAGGGGGTAACATGAGGAATAGAAGAGCGAACAGGGGCTTAATCATAGACCCATTAATAATAGAACAGGAAGTAAAACTAAATTTCTTCAGCTGTTCTGCTTTTTCAAAATCTTCACATAAGAAGATTTTATTAAAAGTGAAAGTCCATAAGGAAAAAAAAGAGAAGGATTTACTGTGTATTTGAAAACATCAAATATAGAAGGCCATTAAAGGGAATCTGCTTTTTTTCTGATAATAATTAAACAAGCCACTATATTCCAGTCGTTGTGATTGGTGTCAGTAAAGAGCCTGTCTTTTTTAAGTGTTTTTCCCCTCTTAATAATTTTATAATCTTACACAGATTCACAGGTGAGAATCAAAGTGACACTTATTTAAATATGCAGCGTGAAGACAAAAAACATGGTCTAATCTAATTTACCTGTCCAGAAGAGACCAAGATGTAGTCAGAGAAGGACATGGGTAAAGTAATAATAAACGTTTCAATTTTCTGAGTTTCCTTTCAAAGCCTATTGCTTGATATTTCCATTTAGTCCTGAGTGAATATGGGGATTCCAAAGGCTAAAAATTGAAACTCCTGTTCCCTACCTGGTGTTTATAGTGTGACTATGGTTAATGGTCTAAAAAGAGGTAGGATTTGTGTCTTTCTGAACGTTCTTTCCAGGATTGGATGGTCATTTGCACAGTGGCAAGAGCTAAATGACCCTCTGAAACTGGGTGATATTGGAAAGCGAGGGGCGTAATGGGCATGGGCCTGGCTTCGTTAGTGCTCACAAGGGTGAGACTGAGGCTGACGTGCTGTTGGTATGCCCCAGGATGGTCATACACCTTGTTAAGTTACTGGTCAGGAAATGTCTGATGACTCGAGTCTCTCTACTGTTCTGCCACCCTCTTCACAATCCAGAAACCAAAGAGTTAATGCATGGCTTAGCAAGGAGCCTCTGTGTTCCTGAGCTAGTTTCCTGGCAAGTGCTACTTCTGATGGGCCAGTGCTATATCTCTGAAACATCATTTGCTAAGTATATTGAATATCATCCCTCAATGGGACTTACTTGCACTGACTCCTTAAGACTCTTGTCTTGCATCCTAACTGTCTCAGTTTATGTATTCCCAAATCCAGAAGCCCATTGTTCCTGGCATCCCATCTGAGACACCCTGGTCTATAGGGTATCGAGTTTTGATCTTTGATCTGAGTAAGAAGTTTTGTAAATCTCTTATGGTTTTACGATCCTTACAGCAGAAAAAATAGAAAATAGAAATGTGATTGTTTTATCCTAAGCGACTTAGGATTTCTATTTTCCCCTTATAACTAGGCTGAGAAAGAGGAGGAGTTTGAGAAACTTTAAAATCTTTATCCTCCTCTCCCTGTTACCAGGCAAAGACTCAAAGACAATGTCTCTGATCAGCTTTATTTTTTTTTTTAATCCTTTCACTTCTCTTTGATTCATGAGTTCACATTTCAAATAGCCCTCAGATATTAAGTAAAACTTTCAGACTCAAGGTATGGCCTCAGTGGTTTTTTTTTTTTATTTTCTAAGAAATGTTTAATTTGATGCCATTGGCTAATATCCTGCATGGAAAAATGAATAAATGACTAGTAGTTGAAATCTGTTTTTATCATGATTTCCTTTCTAGTTCAGTTTTTCACCACAATAATTGGATTGGTCCTTTAGTAGTTAAAAGTAAATATGGCATTCAAGGTCTCTCATCTTATTGTGGGCTGGAAGTATCTCCCCCTCACTCCCCCCACCCCCCCAAAAGAAACAAGTAGAAAAACATCTTGGGCTGTGGGCAGGAGTTAAGGGAAGATGGAGTTATTTGGAGGGCGCAGGAGGTGGTGGTGAATGGTCAAAGGCTGGTGGGGGTATAGAATAATTCAGTCACAGCCTCCAGACACATACAATTGTTGGGAAACAGAACCATGGAGATGGCCAACTCCCTGAGCTCAAGCAGTCCTTGCTTAGAATTTTTTTTTTAAAATGGAACAAAGGAAAAAATAAAAACATTTATTTCTTTTCTTCCGTCTTTTCTTAGCTGACAGGTATGTCAATGGGTTAATTATTTTACGATTCTGAAGATTTTCAACAGAATTTGCTTATCCTTCTAAAAAATATTGAGCAGAATGGAAAATGGTCTTAATGCCAAATAATTACTGTCTTCTCTCCCTACATTCTAGAGAAGATTTTAATTAATACTTAAATTATGGCAGAAACTTCCCAATATCTATTACTCATCTTTTTCTTAATGAAAGTTTATAGATTTTACACTGGAAACATTGCTTTCCAGCTAGTAAATGTCCCAGCCTCCCTCTGCAGTTAAGTGTGACCATATGACCAAGTTCTTACTAATTAGTGTAACTAGAAGTATTGTGTGGGGCATCAGATACAGGGGATGTGGCCTTCTTGTCCTTTACTTCTATTCTTCCTCTGCCTGGATGAAGATGTGGTGGCTGGAGCTCACAGTTATTTTGGACCTGGGAATAAGGGACAGACAAAGAATAGCTGAAGAGAGTGTCAGAATGGTCCCTGATCACTTTGTGAAATCATAAAACCAGCCCCAGCATTGCCTACCTTCAGACTTTTTAATGCAAATGAGAAAATAAAATTCTATCTTGTTTAAGCCACCTGTATTTTGGATTTCTGTTTCTCAGAGCCAAACTAATTTTACTTCTACCTTGAGGATCTAGGCTTTTGTTATGTTTTTCTGTTTCTCTATAGCATTACATCCTTTTAAATTTATTTAATAAATACTTATTGAATATCTACTATATACCACGCGTTGCACTTGGCACTATATAGTCAGTGGTTGGCAAAACAAATATAGCCTCTACCATCTGAAGCTATCAGTCTGGTGAAAGAGCTAGACTATAAAGTATTTTGTTTTGTTTTCTAATTTTACTACCTTTTTTCCCTCTCCTCACTACATTGAGTTGTGACCTCTATATATTCTTCCATGTATCTATCAGAGGAAGGGGCCATATAACTTCATTATTTCCTGGTGTATAAGCCTATTGGCGCATATGACATTCAAAATAAGAACTCTTTGACTCCAGCTACTTAATTTTTGTTCCACTTAAGATTTCAGAAAATCCTATATGAAATGCCAATTTTTTTAGCTGATGTGTCTTGCATTTGAGGACTGTCTTCCCTAGAATAGTGAGGGGTGTGTGCGCACGAATGTGTATGTGTGCATGTGTGTACTCATGCATGAGTTCTGGTTTCTTTGCTACATTTGTGATCTAACAGGTGCTAGGATTTGTTTTTGTCTTTACCATGCCCCTGCTAAAAATCCATATTTGTTCTTTAATTGCTTTTTTTATGGCCCTCAGCCACTTTATGGCTTTCCTAATTAGGTATTTTCTAACTCACGGGTTGTGAGAATGATGGCCCCAGACTACTCTCTTTCTCTCAAGGTATCTGTCAGGACTGTAGCAGAAGCTATGGTCCCTGTCCTCTTAATTGACTTTATTGGTGGTGTGGGTTTTCAGAGCCACACAAAAGATAGCTCTGCCTAACACATTAATTTATTCCTTTCTTCTCTCTTACTGATGCTGTAATCTGTAATCTTGAACGGGTATAGGTGCCTTTCCTATAACTCCTTACACCTTCGGTTTGCTTATTTCTTCACTGATCTGCCCTTTCAGTTCAACCTTTCTTCATTCATCCCCTCCTTCACCACATTGCATCCCCTTCTACTCTGCTGGTGCCACCTATGATTGTAATGACTTTTCCACTGGGCTGGATAGCAGCTAAGGCATCAAAAGCCATATTTCCTTTTTACCAAATTCCTGGTCTGTCTGTGCCCCCCAAAAGAGCAGTACTTTAATAGGTACTGTATCTTCATGTGGCATCTTTCATTTAGCCAAAGAGTATTTTTGGTCCTTGTACCCTTTGTTTTTAGGACCCATGGTTTTTAATAATTCATTTATCACACCAAGGACCATTTCAGAGACTTCCTTATGGCTCAGTGAGTAAAATCCTAAGAATGTTCCTTTTTAAAATAGCAAGTTGCTGGGGGTGAGAAGCAATATTTCGGCCATGAAAGCAGCCTAAGAGAGAATAGTTCATGTTAGAGACAGAAAATGGTTTATTGACTTCAAAAAGTTTAGCCCCTGCTGAAACAATCTGAAGGAGCCACTGGCACTGGGTCCATTAAATTCAAGAAACAGTAAATTTTAGTTATTGGCACAAACATTAAGTATCTTGATATGTAGAGCCACAGTCTGATAATATTGCTAAATTTGGGCTCATCATGACAAGATATTGAGAAATCCATGAAATTTATGACATGTTAGGGGAATGTGATATGTCACTTAATTGATGAAAAATCCATCCTCTTTGAATCATGTTATGAAAACTGCTAAGCAAAGAAAAAACAGTCCAGAGTTCAGGACAGATGGGTGGAAGCTTCAGAGACAAACACTGATTAGGCTGTAGCAATCCTTTCTAAATATCAGTCTCTTTTCTTAGAGTGGTAGGAGTTGTCAGTTCTTGCATTCTTGAGTTTGTGGAAGCATTTTAGGGGTGCAGAAGGCTTGGCCATCCAAAGTAGAAAATCTGGGGCTGCATTTGTTTAAGCAGTTCTCTGTGTATACCCATCTCAATTCTCCCAGTCCTAGTAAAGGCACTAATGAACAGAAGAGAAACAGTGTTATGAAAGTAGATTTTTGAGTCAAATTTAACTAGTAAATGGTGGAGATTGTATTATAGTTATGAATGTTTCTTCTAGTTGTGTATACCATGCTTTCTCTCTAATGATAGTGTTAGATGCTCCACCTGGATTTCATTTTGTTCTCTCCACCGGATACTATCTCTCCCGTTGGTCTTTCTCCTCATTGTAGGTCATATGTTCTTGTTTCTTTACATGCCTTATCATTTTTGAATAGGTGCCAGATACTGTGAATTTTACCTTGTTGGGTGCTGGATATTTTTGTATTCCTGTAAATGTGATTGAGCTTTGTTATTGTACACACACAGTTACTTGGAAACCATTCACTCCTTCTGAGTATGGTAGAACAAGAGTCATCCTTAGATTCGGGCTATTTCTCCCCATCATGGAGGCACTGCCCTTCTGAATATGCCACCCAGTGTCTGTGAATGATGAGGCTTTTCCACTTTGACCAGTGAGAACAGGAATGATTGCTAGTCTTGTGTGAGCACCATAGATTGTTCCCTCTGATCCTTTTAGGTGGTTCTTTCCCTAGTCTCAGGTAGTTTCTTCACTTGGATAGACTCAACTGGAGACTCAAGGGGGACCCTTTGTGGATCTCTGGGGTTGTCTCTCTGTGCAACACTCTCTTTTCTGGCACTCTGCCCTGTGAACACTCGCTGTCTTGTCCTCTCCAGAAAACCAGCTCCATCTCAACTCCTTAGTACTGCCAGGTGCCTGGGTTCCCCCTTCCTGTACTTGCAGCCTGAAAGTGCTCCAGGTAATAAGGTGCAACACTAGTACAGCTCATCTTGTTTGTTTCTTCATCCCATGGATCACTGTCTTGTGCTGCCTGATGCTCAATGTCTGAAAGCCATCTTTTCTCTGTTTTTTTTTCAGTTGTTTCAAGTAGAAGGATAAACCCAGTCTCTTATCTTGTCCAGAAGTAGAAGTTCCATTGTTTCATGTATCGTAGCAGGTAAGTTCCCTTAGCTGAGTGTCTGCACTAAACAGGGGTCTTGCCTCGGGGTCCTGGTATCTGAGGAGGATTAAAGAGATAACTCATCACAGTATAAACTCAGCTCTTATTCATGCAGTTGTGCTGCCACACTAGTTTCCATGGTCTGACATTGCACTCCGAGAAGGTTTGTTCTTTGGTTTATTCCTTCATTCATTTATCCATTAACTATTGGTTAAGTATCTTTTACATAATAAAACTCAATTATTGGAGAATAATAGAGATTAAGACAGACTTGGTGACTGCCTTCTGAGAGCCCATGTTCTAGTTGGGGAAAGTAGCAGATAATGATCCATGTGGAAAATTGTGATAGGTACTATGAAGGAAAAGCACAGGGAGCTACTTGCAAGAGCATGAAGTGGAGGCCTAACCTCATCTGGAGAATCAGAAAGGTTTCCCTGTGGAGGTGACATATACATTGAGACTTGCAAAGAGGTGCTTATAAAATGGGGCTGTTTTTCTCTAAAGGGGCTGTACTATCCCCCCAAAATTTTTTCAAACATTTGACATAAATTCCAGTGTCTGATAATGAAAACACTTCTGATTTATTATCTAAGACTTCAATAACAGAGAAAGACAGTAAAATGAAAAATGTATATCAAAACTTTACTAAGTCAGTAGACATAGATGAGAAATTAGTGGGTAAAATGTTAATACAATAGTGATTTATTTTGGATTGCGAGACACTGGATAATTTTTCTTTTTACTACTTTTCTGTTTTCTCCAAATTTTTTGACATGAACCTGAATTGATCTTATAATTAGAAAAAAAAAGCAAAAGAGGAGAGCAAAAGGAAAAATATGGAGCATAATATAGTTTCTCTTCTTTATTTGGTGCATCAGTGAACTGATCCATTAAGTAACACATAGTGACATTATGTGTCATGTGGCAAAACGTCAATGTTGTTTCCTAAGACACATTCTCCAGCTCCAAAGGGCCATTTTACCGAGCATTTCGAAAACAAGTTCAAAAGAGGATCTTGATTTCAGTTTCTGTAAAGTGTGAAGCTTGTCCTTGAGACTGGCCTTGAAGAGCATGGGCAGATGTGGGGGACACTGGTAGTGAGCCTGTGCACGGATGCTGTCTCTTCACACCTGTGTAGTTCCTTGGTATGTGGAAATCATGGCAGCTCTGGTCCTAGGAGAATTGTGTGGCAATGTCAAAGGGATGGAAAATCGGAACAGTTCTGTGTTTGTTGCTATTTTTAAGCAAAACTCTTTTCACAGTCAGAAACATGATTTTTCTAAAATTGGAGCCTTTAAACTACATGTGCGTCTTTAGAACTTGGCATGCAGACCTCTTGTGGGTCCAACTAGAGAAATAGGGAACCAATTTGAAGTTTTGAAAGAAGTTATGGGTTTCTTTGATCATTTTAACTTTTTTTTTTTTAAAAAAAGCTTTATTGAGGTACTGATATACAAAAAATGAACATGTATATGTATATAATTTGGACATATACATACATCTGTGAAACCTCTACTGCAATCAAGGTAATAAACATGCACATCACCTCCCAAAGTATCCTTATATCCACCCTCTCCCATTTTTGTGATAAGAACACTTGGTATGAGATCTACCCACATAACACATTTTTGAAGTGCACAGTACCGTATTGTTAACTATAGGCATGATGTTGTACAGCAGATCTCTAGAACTTATACATTTTGCATAACTGAAACTTTATACCAATTGAACAATGACTCCCTACTCCCTCCTCCCCCCATACCCTGGCAACACCCTTATACTGCCTGCATCTCTGAGTTTGACTATTTTAGATACCTCATATAAGTAGGATCGTGCAATATTTGTCCTTCTGTGATTGGCTTATTATCAACATTACTCGTATTCATAGAACACAGCATTTATAATTCATGGATGAGAGTTAGCTGGAATTACTCAGCTCAGGAAAGGTTTTGTAAATTCATGCGTATGAGTACGTGATAGGATTTATTAGTAGTAGACAAGTATTTTTAGATTTGAGTGGCTGAAATGATATCAAGGGCTTCATCTTAAAGCCCACCAGACTGCTGGTATGGGTGGAAGATTGCTCATCACTGCCTAAAATCCTTACCATCAATTTTCATAGATTTATTAAAAGCCTTTATTTGATACTGAGAGAATATTTTTAATAAAGATTGTTATTTATTGTTTTTTAATAATAGAACCTAGAGGATTTTTATTTTTTTGAAAAAATCATCTTATCTTCTAATGAATTTTAAAAATTAAGGTAAAATTCACATAAAGTAAAATTAAGCATGTTAAAGTGTACAATTCAGTGACATTTAGTGATTTACAGTGTTGGTACAACCATTCCCTCTATTTACTTTTAAAACATCTTCATCTCCCCAAAAGGAAATCCCATATTCATTAAAACAGTCATTCTTTGTTCTATCCTTGACTCAAGCCTCTAGCAACCACTAATCTGCTTTCTGGAACTCTTGTATCCTGTTGGTGGGAATGTAAATTAGTACATCCATTATTGAAAATAGTATGAAGGTTCCTCAAAAAATTTAAAATAGGAGGCCGAGGCGGGTGGATTGCTCAAGGTCAGGAGTTCAAGACCAGCCTGAGCAAGA
>NW_012134525.1:4023562-4071156 GCF_000956105.1 Propithecus coquereli | reverse complement strand
AAAATAGAACTGCCGTATGATCCTGCAATCCCACTACTCGATATGTATTTAAAGGAGATGAAATAACTATGCCAAATAGATATCTACATTTTCACGTTCATTGAAACATTGTTCACAATAGCCAAGATATGGAATCAACATAAGTGTCCATCAAAGGATAAAGGAAGTTTGGTATACAAGTGGAATACTATTTAGCCATGAAAAATAAAGAAATCTTGTTGTTTGCAACAACATGGATGAAGCTTGAGGGCATTATGCTAAATGAAATAAGCCAGGCACAGAAAGATAAATACTGTATGATCTCACTCATATGTGGAATCTAAAAAAGTTGATCTCATGGTTACCAGGGGCTGGAGTGGTGGTGGTGGGAGGTGTTGGTGAGAGGCTGGTGAAAGGACACAAAATTCCATTTAGATAGGAGGCATAAGTTCAAGAGATCTATTGTACAACATAGTGACTATAGTTAATAACAATATATTGGATTCTTGAAAAATTCTTAGAGTAGATTTTAAGTGCTCTTAACAAAAAAATGGTAACTTTGTGAAGTAATGCATACGTTAATTAGCTAGATTAAGCCATTTACAACACACATATATTTTAAAACATCATGTTGTGCATGATAATATATATAATTTTATGTCAATTAAAATGTTTTTGAGGTCATCTATGTTGTAGCATGTATTAAATATTATCAGTACTTGATTCCTTTTTGTAACTGAATAATATTCTCTTGTATGGATACAACCACATTTTGTTTATCCATTCATCAGTTGACCTGTTTCCTTCTTTTTGCAATTTTGAATAATGCTACTCTGAACATTAATGTATATGTTTTTGTTTGAAAACAATTCTTTTGGGTATATACATAGGAGTGGAATGCTAAGTCATATGGTAATTCTATGTTCACCTTTTTGAGGAAGGCTAAACTGTTTTTCAAAGGGGCTGCTCTATTTTATATCCCCAATAGCAGAATCCACAGAATTTTAAATATTCTTTGGGTGAGCCAGATATTTAACATCTTTTCCACCAATAATGGCATTGTTTGACTGAAGCTTTAACCCCAAATAACAATCATTGAACACATGCATACAAAAGAAGAGGAAAAGAAAGTTTGGAGAAAACTCTTTCAAGCTGTGGTGACTTGACTGCATAACACCTAGAATTGGGACGTATCTTTGAAAACATCCACCCATTCTGCACATAGGGAAACAAGCTCACTAGAGGTGGAGTGACTTGGTGGTAAAAAAATAAGTCATTCAACCAGTTAGTTATTGGCAGAATTAAGGCTCAAACTGTGACCTCACAACTCTGAGCCCATTGTTATTTTCCCTATAGTATGCACTTCATTCATTTTTGGTGAGCCCAATTCTCAAATGATAGTTTCCTTCTTCTGCTCAGAAATCTTGTTAGGAAAGTTGTGGGTATATTACCAGATCCGGCCTTATTTATTCATTCAACTTTCTCATGCATTTATTCTATGAACACTTTAAAAAATGCTAATATTTGCCAGAGGGTCTGTTGAGAGCAAAGGATGCAATAGTAAATAAAAAGACATGTTTTATAGCAGCACAATTGAAAATTGCAAAGATGTGGAAACAACCCAAGGGCCCATCAATACATGAGTGGATTAATAAAATGTGGTATATGTATACCATGGAGTTCTACTCAGCCACAAAAAACAATGGTGATCTAATACCTCTTATATTATCCTGGACAGAGCTGGAGCCCATTCTAGTAAGTGAAAGATCACAAGAATGGAAAAACAACACCACATGTAGTCATCATCAAATTGGTATTAACTGATCAACACTTAAGTGCACATATTAGTAATAACATTCATCGGGTGTCAGGAAGATGGGAGGGGAGAGGGGAAGATGGGTATACACCCACCTAATGGGTGTGGTGTGCACTGTCTGGGGGATAGACACGCTTGAAGCTGACTTGGGTGGGGCAAGGCAATATACATAACCTAAACATTTGTACTCCTGTAATATGCTGAAATAAAAAAAAATTAAAAAAAAGACATGACTTTCTTCAGAGCTAACAGTCTAGTAGTGAAGATGACCACTTGACAGTTACTCAAAGGATGAATTATAACTGGACTAAGTGCCATAAACGGTAGGTACATGGCACTCTGAGACTTTATAACAAGGAAACCTGCACTATTTCAGAGGTTGGATGTATCAGAAAAGGCACTTAGATTTATAAAATCTAATATGGCTTGATTTCAAGGACACCTGGAAGACTCTTATGCCTCAAAATTCTTCTTCCACCTGTTCTTCATTTATGTCAGGATTTAAAGATTTGTTGTACCCATTTCTATTTTTTCTAATGTACATTTAAATTAAAAGTATCTGTTAAAAATTTAAAAATTCATCTGTGGACTCCCTAAAATAACCCCATATGCCACTACTGATCCACCCACTAGAGTGTGAACCCTGCTGCTCTGGGCATGGTTGGCTTTTCTGTTATTCTGAATTCATGAAACAGAGCATTCCAACTGAGAACAGAGGTGTGCCCGCCACACAGCAGCAGGGAAGGGAAAGGAGAGTGATGACAGCCAGAGGAAAGAGGTGAAAAAGATGTAGGTGCTTGAGCAAATAGAAGTGATGCAAACTGAGACAAGGAGGAGACGCACGGAAAAAGGATGGACTCAGAAGGAGAGACTATGCTGGTGAGCTGGACTCTGATCATGTGAAGACTCACTCTCTTAGCTGAAAAGTAAAATAAACACTCTGCGTTTTCATTTCACTGCATTTATTTTGTTCATCAATAATGTGGATATAAGTGTCATACCATGGAATGAAAGGAGGGGTGCCTGGATAAAGTTCAGCTCTTCCTTGATGAATTGAAAGTGAACATAGTTGTTATTTTGAAGTTTCAAACTGTTTTTCTCTTTGTTAAGAGATGGAGAGTTGAATTTTTCTTTGAGACATACCATTCTTTTGTGATGCTGTACGTATCTGTAAAGGTACTTGTTGAAAATAGTGAGGTGTATTTTTTACACTGATAAGTTTTGTGCTTTGTCTAAAAATATAAATGGCTACCCTATTGAGCCAGTAATCTATCTTGGAGAATTTGCTGGATTTCAACATCTTTGTGGAGGTGGGGAAAGGGGTTAGAAAAATGATTTTTTTCTCTACATAAATTTTGGATTTAGAATGCCTTGTGTCAATAAAGTATTTTTTGTGTTAGAAATTTCATTTCTCTACTAGTAGTCACTAGCTAAAAATGTGACACTACTGAGACTCAAAGGTCTGTCTTCCACCTACCAATGGAGGAGAGACCAAAAAGAAGGTGGCCTTATCTCAACACAATTCAAACTTGATGTCTTTATTAGTTTTCTAGGGCTTCTGTAAAAAGTACCACAGGCTGAGTGACTTAAACAACTGAGATTTATTTTCTCACAATTCTGGAAGCTAAAAGTTTGAGATCAAGGTGTTGGGAGAGTTGGCTCCTTCTGAGGGAGGAGCCTTGAACGATCTATTTTAGGCCTCTTTCCTTGGCTTGTTGATAGCTGCCTCCTTTCTGTATCTTCACAATTGTCTTCCCCCCTACGTGTCTACATCCAAATTTCCTCTTCTTATAAGGACATCAGTCATGTTGTATTAAGGCCCAACTTGATGACCTCATTTTAACGTAATTATCCCTTTAATGACCCTGTCTCCAAATACAGTCAAATTCTGAGGTACTCGGGGTTAGGACTTCAACATACAAATTTTGGGGAGGACAAAATTCAGCACAAAACGATGTCCTATACATTATTTCAGGTACAATAACCTGAAATTTATTGAGGTTTTCACAGTACATTGTTTTGCAATTATTCTTTTGGGGTCATAGGTTAAGACCACGAGTCAAGGTTTCTCATGTAGCAAGTTCCACTCTTTTGGGAGAGATCGATCCAAAGATAAGAAAGAAAATCTGGAGGTCAGGCCAAGGATTGGAGAGAGAGGAAATATTTCTCTGTGGGCTTCAGAGCAGATGGGCCTGGACTTTGGGTTGTAGGGATGTATGGAACCCATAGTTGTGGGATGAGGTGTATTCTGCTTTTTGAGGAAGGGAGGGAAGTAGGCTGGGTGACACTCTAAGAAACACCACTGAGAATCAGCCTGGGGCTCCTGGGCTCTCAGAGCATCACATATAGTAGCAGGAATAAATTACCAGGTGTAATATAATTTCCTTCTCTTATGCCTAAACTCTCAATATTTTGAAAAAAAAACAAACAAAAAAAACTCAAGCTGGGTCTCAGTTGTGCTGTAGAGAATCAAGGGAGGGATCTTTTCCAGACATGGGCTTGAGTGACACAGGTAATCAGCACAACTCCCCCAACCTCATTTCCCAAAGCCTGTGTGGTCCCGGAGCTGCAGCAAATCCTGTCCAGGGGCCATGGCATGGGGCTGATGAAGATCTAGAACAGGAAGAACACAACAGACTCAGAAATAATAGAAGGGGGTGTGGTGTTTTGAATTGCAGTCGGGAAAGGAGGATTTGGGTATTAATATAAATGTGACCTTATTTTATATTCATTAGAAGTGAGGCTTTGGTATAATGTTCCCAGGAGCAATATTTCTGAAATCAGATGCATCAGTTAAGAAATCCTTTATTGGATATTTATCTTTATGAAGGTGACAAAAATGTTTTGGGGAAAAAAAGAAAAGCTTTGTAGGTAGACTTCTGCAAGTTCTAAAAACAGTCGTGTTAGTCATCTCATAGTTTTGAATCTTTAAATAGCAACTCAGAGGCACTTTCTAAGGTCAAACTTTAGTATACATCAGTTGTCCTGGTAACACTTGTTCCTTTCTGATCCAGGATCGTATCCAGGAATTTGTTTGCATTTGGTTCTCAGAGCTCATCAATCTCCTTTAATTTGGATCAGTTCTTGTCTCTTTGGGTCTCTACATCCTTAATACTCTTAAAGAATATAGGTCTTTTATTTTATAGTATGACTTTTAACCTGGGTCTGTCTGATGTTTCCTTATGATCAGATGCTAGTGCTGGATGGAATTCAGGAACTACCATCTGGGTGTTCAGTGTGATCGTTGCTACCAGGATGCCACTGCTTCGAGGCTCTCTCAGAGGACAAAGTCAGAAAATATATGTGTGTATGTACACACACATACACATAGACACATCCATATCAACAACTATTTCCATACTTAACTGAACATGTATATTAAAAAGCCCACAAGTTTATACTGAAACTTAAAACCTCAGTCTAATATTTCAAGGTTCTTTTTAGCCTTTTCTTTTCCATGCTTGTAAAATACCTTTACAGATAATGAGGAACCTGGCTGTCATTATCCTCAACCTTCCAAGTACTACAGTCATCTTCTCCCTCTGCAGATGCCAGCATCTCTGCCCCAGAATGGGAAGCGAAGGGAACATTAAAATGGAAGGAAACCAAAGACGGAAAGGGCAGGGAAATTTCCTTATTGTAAAGTCAGTTTGAGTTGACTTTTCTGTTACTTGCAGCCTAAAGCATGCTAACTGATACAACCCACAACACATTATTGCATTTATTTGTTTACAAGTATGTCTGCCCCACATGATTATGAGCTCCTGAAAAGAAGATTAATATCTGAATTATCCGTATATCTCCTGTGGTTTCCACAGTTCTTGTAGCACGGTAGATGCTTGGAAATTGCATTTGGTCCTAGTGACTCAAAAATTATTAAGAAATAATTATCATCTTCAGGGAGTGGGTAGATATAATTAATACAATCAGATAATTTCTGTAATAGATAGATGTGAAAAGTGCTATAGGCATATAAGAGGAAAGCATAAGTCTAAATGGGACTTTGCCAATATAAACAGAAATCAGAGATATTTTTAGATAAATATGTGTATTTTAAATATATTTTTTTAATTTGTGTGGAAATTAATAAAGAGTCAGAAGCTGATCAAATAGCTGCACATTCTGAATGAGTGGGTTAGAATTAAAATTAGAAGCTGAATAAATAGTTGCATGAAGTCCCTGAAAACTGTGAGACTGGTCAAATAGCACCTTCCCCATGGCAAAACATATTTAGTAGCATTTATTCAAAAACCTCAAAAGAATTTAGTATTTTCTAGCAGGAAGAATCAAGACTAATCCCATTTCAACAACAGGACACCAACAACAATGGTAACAATTTACATCTCCATAGTCCTTTACAATAAAATGTCTCTGGCTGTGAGCACCAAGAGGGTAGGGAGTATGTCTGCCTTGCTTATCAGAGTATCCTCAGCACCCAGCTCAATACTGAATGAAAATGCCTTCCCATTTATACTTTCATTCATTCCTCTGAAGTGCACAGGGAATGACAGGCATTACACCCTAGATCAGTGGATTCCTATTGTCTTTATGTAGATCTAAGCACCTATAACTCTAAATTAAGCCACCTCCAGTTTGCCTACTCCCACCATATTTCTTGAATTGTCCTTTCCTAGATTTTAAAGACTCCCCTCTCCTTGGCTCCGTATCTCCCCCTCTCTGCTATTCACTTGATCCCCTTCCTTATGGATTAATCAGTTTTTCTTGACTCATCTTTCCAGAAAACAGCCATGAAACTTCCCTTCAGGAAGCATTATCTGGGCATACCAAGATCAGGCAATAGAAAGCAAAGACAGAGAAAAGGGCTTAACGTCGCAGGAAGTGTGGGTAGCAGAGCCAGAACCAGACTCTAGGTCTCTGATCTCTCAGCTCCAGGGTCTTTCCAGGAGACCACACTGAAAAGGAAGTGTGGAAGGGCCATTTGTATATTTTTGTAGAGTTTTTAGAGAGTTTGGGAGTAACATTGGTTCGGTTATCTTACATTTATGTGCCTCTAGTAACAGCCTCACTTCACATGGTTAAACAATACAGTCAGGCAAGTAAATCAGTTCATTTGAGATATTCTTTCTGTCTTTATAACTTAAACAATATGGTAAGTGGCAGAGATCAGGGCTAACAGAAAACACAGAAAAGATCACTCCAAATAAAATATTAACTAATGCATATCTGCTGTGTAAGTGGCTTGATGCATGGTAAATTGCATTTGCAGTTGGCCAAATGGAAAGTGATATATGTCGGACACAAGAATAATAAATATAAAGAGAGATCAATTGAACTGAACTAAAGTGGTATGGTTCTGAAAGACGACTTAGAGTTATATCTTCCAAACATGGCTGAAAAAAAGGGACTCAATTAAAAAGTAAATTGGAAAACTATAAAGTAGCTGACACAAATACAAGGTTAAGTTTATGGAAGTTATAAATGCTAAACAGTTTCCCTCTCTGATTCCAATTTCTGCCCACTCTCTGATTCTTCTTGTGCCTTCCATTTCTTTTTATGAGTATTATTACTCAACGGGAGAACAATCAGTTATATCAGAGCCATTCATTGTAAAGTTTGTGTCAATAATTTTTATTGAAATAGGACAAAAACAGAGGAGTTTGTGTCTATAAGCATGCATAAATAGGAAAGAAAAGCACATTATTATGCTATCAGGGTACCAAGAGAAGTCTTTGAACTGAAGGGGAAAAAAGAAAAAACTCTCCCTGTGGAGAGAATAGAATGTGCTTCATTTCAATATCTATTACAATTATGAAAGAGCTAGAGCATTCCATGGCTTTGAACAGTCTTTGTGAACAGAGCTTTGTGTCAGGGCCATGGTTATGATTTTCAGGCCCTGAGGCTGGTAGTTCAATAACTAGCAGAAGTAGTCAGGGCTTTGGGGAGGGAAAGTAAAGTGAGGGGTGAGAACCCGGCTGCTCCAGCCAGGGTGATCATAAGAAACCCTTCCGGGGATTTTGATTTTAAATATAGATTTTTGTACCCTCATGGAATCTGAATCTCCTGGGGCATAGTAGGGAGGCAGATACCAAATTAACTATCATTCCAGTTTCAGGGCTTGAAAATTTCAAACACGTAATAGCACTAGGCCTGGTGCCATGAGTTGTTCTGACTGAAGAGATGTTGAAGCTGGGGATGAGAATGGGGTGGGAGACAAAAGTCAATCTCTTCCTCTCTCACTCTTCCTCTCCCTCTGTTGGCATGCTTAAGTGGATGTCCTGCTGCTAGAATGTAGGCTATTCTAGGTAGGGGAGTGTCTCTGTTAATTTTGGATCTCCAGCTATCCAGTATCTGGTACTCAATGGCACCTGGTGTATGGATCGTTTTTTGTTGGTTTGGCCACCTCTGGATTCACTATCAGGTGAATTAATGACAATCGCAGGTTTGTAAAGCTGGTTAGAATCTATTTTAAATATGCAGCAAAAGGGTTGGGATTAATAGCCAATAAGAGTAATATTGAATAACAAGAATTGTGGCCAGAGGATTATTATTGCCCACATACCTTCAAGCAAAGCACAAGGGAAAAGCAAGGCAGAAGGCTTGAACTTGCTGTCATGTTGCTCTGAAGTTGTCAGAATGCTGCACTGTTGCCCCTGTCCTTCTTTCTACCCATGGAGCTGGGTAGCAGGAGACTGAGTCACGGTGTGCAAGGCTGGGGTCACTCTCTCCTCTCTCTTCCAGAAGAGAGACACAGGAGTTCAATCCGAAGAGCCTTTTGGTGAACTGTAAAGAAGGTAAGTTGGTCTCTTTTACAAGACTTTTGATCTTGTTTATGTCATGTGCAAATTAGCTCACCCCAGTGTGTTGATCTCAATAGAGATAACCAGTTACATAAAAACAAATGCCAGTCCCAATTGGTTAACTGACTTAGAGCAAAACATATTTATAAGTTAATTTCTTTATCTGCCCTGTACATTCCTTTTTCATTACCAGACTTTTTTTGGTCATAATCTTTGTCTACTAACGGTTGTTTCTTTGCTTTCCATCTTCTATGCTTGAAGTCTTCTTGCTCTTGCTAACAGCCTTAATTTAGCTTTGTAATTCTAATGTCAAAAGTCAAACTGATGCTAATCTTTTTTTATGGTTAATTCTTTTCAACATTGCAAACATAAAAACACAACAGTAGCCATCAATTTATAGACCACAGGTTTAAAATTACTGATCTAAGGCTAAGTCACACAACTTGATCTGCCCCCCCTGGTATGCAGAGAATGGATTAGTCTCAGATACGAGCCCACCGTTAAGTTTTGTTCATCCTGGATAGTGGTGTGTACGTACATGAGAGTGTGTGTATTTAGTGAATTAGCTACTAACTTTAAAAAAGTGAGCAATTTCACAAACCACTCTTCACATTCTGCTTCTGTAGAAAAAAAGTCAAACTCGTGGCAACAGAGAATAGAATGGTGGTTACCAGGGGCTAAGAGGTGGAGAAGAGGGGAGATAGCGATCAAAGGGTGCAAACTTCCACTTATAAGATAAACAAGTTCTGGATACCTAATGTACAGCATGGTGATTACAGTTAATAATGTATACTTGGAATTTGCTGAGAGTGCATCTCAAGTATTCTCACCGTGCGCGCGCGCGCACACACACACGTATGAATGCACATGCATGAATGCACTCAAAATAATAATCCCCTGAGAGGTGATGGATACGTTAATTAGCTTGTGATAATCATTTCACAATGTATACGTATGTCAAAACATCATATTGTACACCTTAAACATATACAATTTTTATTTGCCAAACATACCTCAATTAAAAAAAAAAGAACATGGAAAGATTAACAGAATTGAATTGTTGCAGCCTCATTTACAAACGCTTGGTATGTGCTCTCACATTCTCAGAGTTGGCCTACTTCTCTCATTTACATTTCCTGTCTGGCTCCTGTAGGGTTTTAAATTTGCCACCCCCAATTTGAAAATAGCAGTCCTAGTCTCTTGCCTGGCTTTGAAGATCCCTGTTTGTGAGTTCTTCCCTCTAGCCACCAGCTCTTTAGTAATGAGCAGAGCTGTTTGATAGCAATGGGCCCTTGAAGGCAGTGCAGATTCAGATTCAATAGCAATTATCGAAAGCATCAGTCCCAGCATTTTCTCTAGGAGAGACTAAATCTTACCTGGTATCCTTAAGACTTGACATTAATTTTGAACTTCCATGGCTACTGCCAGTATGTGTCAACCCCACCAAAGTCTTCCCAGACCTTATTCTTACAATGAAAATTTGTGACCAGAGCTGATGAAGATCAAGTCAGTAAAGGTGCCCTTGAACTCTCTGAATTTAACTCCCGAGAGTGCCAAGAGCTGATAGAGAAGAGGCCTTTCCATAGATGCACCACAGACTCCCTGCCTTAGGCCATTCCTTTTAATAGGAACAGACAGTAGAGGCTCCTGAGAGCCAGAATCATTGCTGATGACGAAAAGAAGTAGGATGCTGATAAGGGAAGAACAGATTCAGCATTTGGAGGCTGGGGAGGTGCTCTCTGACATGGGAAGTTGATCATGCGGGGATGATCTTCTATGTAGGGAGGCAGATCAACTTGAGGTGATATTACATGCTATATTGTGTATCTGTCTTCCAGACTTCTCCATGCTCGCCTTTTTCCCCTGAAAGGACAAAATCTTACATTCTATAATTAAACAAACCCCTGAAAGCTTATGCAAATGGCCCGTTATACATGAGGACAAGATCTTTTCCTAAGAGGATAATGTGATTCAGAGGAAGGTATTGCATGGGGATGGGAAGAGGATGGGGAGAAGGGAGTGAAGATCAAGAATTCAGCATGCATGTAAATGGGAGATTGGAGGAGAACACGCTGAAACCAGAGAGATGTTTTAAAATGCAAAAATTAATCTTGCCACTTCCTGGCTTAAAGCCCCTCTTATCAACCCTGCCCAATAGGAATATGGCGTGATTCACTAATGAGAGCCATGTATGTAATCTAAAATGTTCTAGTAGTCACATTAAAGAAGAAAAGAAGACAGGTGAAATTTATTTTAAGAATATATTATATTTAACCCAAAATAATCAAAATATTATGATTTTAACATAATCAATATGAAAATTATTAATGCAATATTTTACATAGTTTTTAATATAAAATTTTATAAAATGTTACATGAAATGTCTTATACTTGGAGCAACTCTCAGTTTGGACTACCCACATTTGGAGTACATGATAGGCACATGGGGCCAAGATCCCCATCCCCTGTGTGGATCTTGGCTACCACTTTGGAAAGCACAGCCTTAGATGGTTTCCTGTTGCCTTTAGGACAAAATCCAAAATCTTGTACATGACTTAGTAGGCTCTTGATCTGGCTACCTCTTTCTTCTTATCTCATGCCACACTTTCTTTCTTTGTCTTTGCTCTAGGTATAGTGGATTGTTTTCCTCTCTCAAACGTCTAGGCCCTTGAAAATATTAACTTATTTGCTGGAAAACTCTTCTTTGATTTTTGCCTGAATTACCCTTACTTATGAGCATGTATTTATATATATTGATTTGGGTCTATTTTGACCTTTTCATTTATTTATTTAATAATGTTTTTATTCTATTATCAACCCTGTATTGTTTGACTTAATGTAGCTCTTCAGTGTGTTCTACCATTTAGACTCTGGAGAAATGGAAATCTGTTCATATTATTTTTCCTTTTAAAAGATTTTTTAAAATGCTTTTCATTTGTTTATTTTTCCAGTTAGACATTAAAATCATTTTTCCTCTTCCAAACAGTACCCACATTAATGTGGTGAATGTTTACATCTTTGCAATGACTGAGACTTCCCACCAATAATAGTGTCATAGCTTCCTATCTGACTTTTCAGTGTACTCTTTTTTTCCCGAAACACTCTTCCCTCCTGCCTTCTGTGATACCACATGATGCAGCATGGTTTTCCCAGGAAACCGACTTTGAGACAGAGATCGGCATGCAGGAAGTCGATGAAGGAGTGCTCTTGGGATCAATATCTGTGGGGAAGGGACAGAAACAGGATGGAACAGAAGGAGAAGTTGGACTGTGACTTTGGCCAACACCCACTACACCCCAACTCTTCTGGTTTACTCCTTCCTTTCAGTCTTTGCACTCTTTGCAGGGTTTTCTTCCTCCACCCAAAGTCTAAATATTCGAGGACTCCTGTTTGCTCCTAGGCTCTCTTACATTCTCTCTCAATGTTTCTTCTTCTTTAGTCGGTATTTCCTGAATTATGATATGCACTCCCCTGGTGGAATCTAAGCTGATGTTAGATGGTATTTGGACAAACAATTTTCTTTTAATAGTTATATATTTATGTTACTTCATGTTAAACGAGAATATAACTATCATATTAAACAGGAGATTTCACAGATATTATTGCTTTGGAAGACATGAAAGTGGGTATTTAAGTGGACATTTTAGTTGATTTCTAGGAAAAAAGTATTAATAATAGTACACAAGATGTGCTACACAGATATGGCAAATATTGTGACTCATTTTGGAACCACTGTCCCGGCGATTTCATTCTTTCCCTAGCTTAAACCATTGACATGCTGACAGCTCCGTTTATATATTTAGCTTAAACCTCTTCGTGGAGTTCAGGCTCTTAGAGCTGACTGCCTGGTTGACAGCTCCTCTTAGATGTCTTACGACCTCCTCAGAATCACTATGTTTGAAACTCAGCTCTGGGCTTCCTTTCCCTTAACTCTTTTTTTGGTCCTCTTTTAGTTACTTTGCCAAGACTCGTGTTGCTCAAGCCGGAAACCCGGAAGCCTTCCTTGATTTCTTTTCCTCTTTCACTTTGTACATGTAGTCCCTAAGAATGCCTTTTGATTCTATTGTCAGCATATTACTGGAATCTGTCTTCTCTCCATCTCTGTTGCTAGCATATTAATTTAAGCGATGATTGTTTCTCCTGTGCTATCCCAATATTGTCCTTAATGACCTCCTTGTTTCCACTTGCCCTTCTCTAGCCCGTCGTACACCTAGCAGCCCAAGTACTTTTTTAAAACCATAAACCTGATAATAAAACTCTTTTGTCTATTACCTTCAATGACTTCCCATTGCACTTCAAATAAAATCCAAACTGTTTAATATGGTCTCCAAGGACACTCTCATTTACCTCACCAGTTCCATCTTGCGTCGTTTTCCTCCTTGCCAGCTGATCTTTAATGAAAGCAGCCTCTTATCTGTTTCTAGAACACTTCCAGATCTTTTTGAACTCAGGGCTTTTTGCTCAGGTTGTTTCTTCTTGAAATACCATTCTCCTGGCTCTTTAGATGATTGGCTCTTCCTGATACTTCAGGTCTCACTGTAAATGTTATCTCCTCTTAATGTTTTTGTTTGACCAGCCTATCCTTGTCCCATTCCTTGGGTTACTCTTTAGCGCTGATCTATATTTATTTGATTTCCAATGTTTGCCATTATTTTAATTATAGATTTATTTATTTGCTTATTTTTTATTGACTGTCTTTCCCACTAGACTCTAAGGTCTATGAAAGTTCTGCATTGTCTGCTTAGCATTTGTGACAGTGACTAGCAGACTAAGTTCCCAAAACATATTTTTTTCAGTGAATTAATGAGTAAATGGAATGAATGTATTTATTGAAATACTCTTTAATGCTTCCCAGAAAATTTTTGCTTCTCCTTAACAGAGGTCTTGCAATTTACTTGGGAAGAGGGACAAAAGTTTTGTCTTCTGTGTGGCCTTAGAGGCAGCCTCATTCCCCTTTCTGGTGTCTTTGTTATGAGCTATCAGCAGGCCTGTGCTGGCTCAACAGGACAGCAATATCCCTGGCTGATACAGACAGTGCTGATTTTCAAGATCTCCTGGCTGAGCTTGAGATGCCGTAACTTACTGTCTTTTTCTAATAAGGCTCCTTCCCAGAACACAGCTTACTTCAGTGCATAGTCACTTGGTGTTCCCTGCACCCCTCCTCTTCTATAAAAATAAGTAATATGGGGCCAGGGGCTCTCTCCTGGAGCACAGCGCAGCCCAAGCATGGCTCTCAGTGAGATAAAGAGAGTGTGGGGGGATCAGATGGATTCTCCTCCCTTTGCTTATATGCCCTTGCACTTGGCACAGAAAATTCTTAGGTATATAACTAGAAATTGATATTTTTTATTCCATTACTAATGGGATATTTTTCCATTATTTATTCTAATTCACTGCTACTGATATATAGGCAAACTTTTGATTTTCTACTTTTTTTTGTGCTTGGCTCTCTTCCTAAACTCTTATTAGTTTAAGCAGCTTTTCAGTTGATTTGCTTGAAATTTCTAGGTAAATATATAAATCATATCATCTGCAAATAATGACTTTTTTGCTAACTTCCTCTCCAATGGTTATACGTCCTATTTCTTTTTATTGTTATATTTTAATCTCTAGAATTTACAGAATAATATCAGATGACAGTGGTAACAATAAGCACCATTGTTTTATTTCTGATTTGAATGGAAATGCCACTGGTGTTTTCTTGTTAAATAGGACACTGTTTGACATAGCTAGTTTTTACTACATCAGAGGTTCCTTCTTCTTTTTCTACATTACTAAAATTTTTTTTCAGTAGGTTGTTTTCAAATATTAGAAAGGCATCTCATTTTATATTTTAAAAATGGACAAATAAAATTGTACATATTTATCATGTACAACATGATGTTTTAAAATATATGTACATTGTGGAATGCCAACATCAAGCCTATTTAAATATGCATTACCTCCCACAGTTATTGTTTTTGTGGTGAGAACACTTAAGATCTACTCACTTAGTATTTTTCAAGAATATAATTTTCTCAGTCCATTTTCTGTTGCTATAACAGCATACCATAAATGTGGTAATTTATAAAGAAATGAAATTTATTTCTTAACAGTTTTGGAGGCTGAGAAGTCCAAGAGCATGGTGCTAGCATCTGCCCAGTGCCTTCTTGAAGCTTCATGACATGGCAGAGGGCACCATGTGGCAAGAGGGCAAGAGTGTGCCATCTCAGGTCTTTTTTCCTCTTCTTATAAAGCCAGAAGTCTCATTATGGGGGCCATATCCTGATGACCTTATCTACTCCTAATTACCTCCCAAAGACCCCACCTCCAAATACTATCAACATAAGAATTTGGGGATTAAGTTTCTAACACATGAAGTTTGGGGGACACGTTCAAGCCATAGAAGCCAAGTATTGTTATTAACTAAAGTCACCCTGTTGTACAATAGATCTGTTGAACTTACTCATCCTATATAATTGGAATTTTGTATTTTTTCACCAACAGCTCCCCACCAACACCCCAACGCCTAGTAAACACCACTCTACTCTCTAATTATATGAGAGCAATATTTTTTAGATTCCACAAATGAGTGAGATCAAGTGATATTTGTCTTTTTGTGTTTGGCTTATTTCACTTAAGGTAATGTCCTCAAGATTCATCCATGTTGTTGCAAATGATAGAATTTCCTTCTTTTTTATGGTAAAATATTTCACCATGTATATAAACCACATTTTCCATCTCCATTCATCCACTGATGGACACTTAGGTTGATTCTATATCTTGACTATTGTGATAATGTTGCAGTGAACACGGGAATGCAAATGTCTCTTTGATATACTGATTTCATTTTTTTTGGATATATATACCCAGTAGTGAGATTGCTGAATCACTTGGTAGTTTTATTTTTAACTTTTTGAGGAACTTCTGTACTGTTTTCAATAATGCCTATATTAATTTACATTCCCAACAACAGCATACAAGTGTTCCCTTTTTTCTACATTCTCCCCAACACTTGTTATCTTTCATCTTTTTTGTAAGAGCTATCCTAACAGATGTGAGGTGATATCCCATTGTGGTTTTAATTTGCATTTCCCCCAGTGATTAGTGATGCTGAGTATTTTTTCATATACTTGTATGTTTTATTTTTAGAAATATCTATTCAGATTCTTTGCTTATTTTTTTAATTTGGTTATTTGTTTTCTTGCTATTGACTTCTTTGAGTTTCTTATATATTTTCTATATTAACCCCTTAACAGATGTATGGTTTGCAAATACTTTTTCCCATTCCATAGGTTGTCTTTTCACTCTATTGATTATTTCCTTTGCTATGCAAAAGCTTTTAGGTTTGATGTAATCCCATATGTCTGTTTTTGCTTTTGTTGCCTGTGCTTTTGGGGTCATATCCAAAAAATTATTGCCCAGATCAATTTCATGGAGATTTTCTGATATGTTTTCTTCTATCTTCATGGGATAAGAAGTACATTTTAAAATTGGTAGTTTTACAATTTCAGATCTTATAATTGAGTTTTAATACATTTTGAATTGATTTTTATATATTTTAGACCCTTTGAAATAAGGGTCTAATTTCATTCTCCTGTATGTGAATATTCAGTTTTCCCAACACCATTTATTGAAGTGACCATCTTTTCCTCATTGTGTGTTCTTGGCACCTTTGTCAAAAATCAGTTGGTGGTAGTAGATGCATGGGTTTATTTCTGGATTCTTTGTTCTATTCCATTGCCCTATGTGTCTGTTTTTATGTCAGTATCATGCTGTTTTGATTACTATCGCTTTGTAGTATATATATATATATTTTTTTTATTTTTTTATTTTTTTGAGACAGTCTTGCTCTGTTGCCTGGGATAGAGTGCCATGGCATCAGCCTAACTCACAGCAACCTGAAACTCCTGGGCTCACGCAATCCTCCTGCCTCAGCCTCCTGAGTAGCTGGGACTACAGACACATACTACCACACTGAAAAAATTTTTCTATTTTTAGTAGAGAAGGGGGTCTCACTCTTGCTCAGGCTGGTCTCAAACTCCTGACCTCAAGCAATCCTCCCACCTTGACTTCTAAGAGTGCTAGGATTACAGCCATGAGCCACTGCACCCAGCATACCTTTGTAGTATATTTCGAAGTAAGATAATGTGATGCCTCCACCTTTGTTCTCTTTGTTCAAGATTGCTTTGGCAATTCAGGGTCTTTTGCGGTTCCATACAAATTTTAGGATTGTTTTTTTACATTTGTGTGTCATTGTCATTGGATTTTGATAGGGAAGGCTGCCTCATTTTAGGTCCAATCTACTTTCTTGCAACTTCTTCCTTTTCTTTTCATTTTATAGATAAGTGTGTTTCTTGCCCAGGTGTCTGATATTCGCAATCCTGCTATGTTTGCCTCTTCCCTAAATTCACCAAACTGTCCCACATGCACTTGAGTTTTAGACCCTTTACCATATGAGTTGCTCTCTGGACCTCCTCAAGTTGCCAATGTCTCTTTTAACTTGTGGCTGGTCAACTCTGCAAGTCTATTATTTTCCTTTCTGGAAAGAGTGTATGAAATTATCTCTAGGGTCCCAAATCCTTAATTCACAGAAATACAATGAATAGTCCCTTGGGTATATGAGGTCAACTTGAGAACAATATTAAGTTTTGTTCAGAGGGTTTCAGATTCTAGGGCAGGAGTAGGGGTTCCCATGGTTTCCAAGTACCATGGAATCAAAGAAGGGCTCTGACTTTCAAAATAAATTCTATAATTTTAGTCATGAAAATAAATGTTATTCTTGATAAAACATTAGAACTGGGATAGGAAGTATGTTTTAAAGAAGTTGGTATAAGGGATTTCAAATGTTCATAACCTCAAAACCCACGAAGCAAATTGAAGAAATGGCTCCAAAACCGGACACAAGAAAAATATGACCTGTCCATATCCATCCATAGCAGAGCTATTGAGCAATCCTAGGAGAAGGTTCTTACCTGTAAACCCGATGAATTACTCTGTGTTTTTGACAAACATAATGCAATAATTTCTGTTGTGGGTTTGTTTTCATGACAATAAATTTTTCTATGGTTGGAATAAATAGGCTACTTTTGCAACCTCAAAGGAAGCATAAGGAAAGGAATGTAAACTTTCGATCTCTGAGTTCACACCTCTCTCCTAAACTCTAGAGACATGTTTCCAACTGCCTCTGAGGTACTTCTCATTGAATGTATTCATAGCTACCTTTTCCTCAACATTTATTTTTCCCTTAGTTAAACTAGCTTCCTCAGTCCCATTGTCTGTTTGTTTGTGGTAGAAATTGACACTTGTTTCCCAGGATCTGCTGTATCCTTCTAACATAATAGACTCTCCAACTATGGAGCAAATGGCCACCTAAGGTAATTTCTGCTTTTTAAGCCTCTCTTGCTTGTTCTTCCTAATAAGGTATAGATGAAAGAATCATGTGACAACTTCTGGGAACCTTTTTGAATGACAGCCCTTGAAAGCACTTTTCCTTCTTCATCCATTTCTTTTTTTCTGATGGCTGGAAAAAGGAGATGGTAGCTGGAGCTGGAGCTTGTGCAGCAACTTGGACCATAAGGTGATCTTGGGCGGAAAGTCCTTGCATGGAGGATCAACAAGATAAAAAGAGCTTTGGTCCAGACACTATAGTGCATTGTATCAGTCCTGGATTGCCCAGCTCTGGACTTCTTAAGAGAGAAACAAACTTCAGTGTTGCAACCCCTGTTATTCTGGGTTTTCTGTTACTTTTATTAATACTATTACTTGAATTAACAGTAGCAGGAAAACAGGATGAATATGATCAGAAAATCATAGTCACCCTGGTACCCTATTGCTCACCGAAGCCTAGGAGTTCTAATTCAGAGATGTCTCTTAAATCTGGACACACCCCTCTTTTATCACTAACATAACTATCATCTCTTACCAAGATTAGAAAAGCATACTCTTAAATAGTTAACACTGCTTTAGATTCTTATGACTTTATTCCATCTTTAATACTTCCTAATACATTAACATCATCCTATTATTCTTTTGTATATACAACTCTATTATCCTCAAGATAAAAAGGAAGCATCTGAGAATGTCATTCAAGGCGTTTTGCCAAATTTCCCAAACTCAACTGCTCCAGGGTCTTTGTATGGCCACCCTCCATCCTCTCCAACTCCTGCAAATGCCTTATCTATTACCCAGTCTCACCTCCCTATTTTTCATGTCTTCCTGGCTGTGCACAGGCACTTTCCACTACCAGGAATTATTTCTATCTTTTCCCTGTGTGGAAAACACCCCTTCCTCATTCAAAATCCACTAACATGTTGTAGTAATAATAGGTAACATTTTCTGAGTGCTTGCCAGGTCCCAGGTACTTTGCTCCAAGTCTGATTCAGTAGATCTGTGGTGAGGCTTGACATTCTACATTTCTAACAAGCTCTCAGGTGCTGCTGCTGCTGCTGCTATGCTGCTGCTGCTGCTGTTGCTGCTGCTGTGTGGACCACACGTTGAGTGCCACAGAGCTAGGATGCCTTTTCCCTCCTTTTCCTTCTAAACCTGCACACTGAATATAGGCACCACCTCTTCCAGGAATTGCTAGACTCCTTAGTGTCTAGGGAGAAGAATCAGTGATACTTACCTCTGTATTCCCAGGTTCTCACTTCCTGTCTGGAACAGAATGGGCATTCAACAAAGTCTCACCAAGTAAATGCTGACTGCTTATATAGTGGGCCAAATTATTGATGGAAAGGCAGCCTAGGCTAAAGAAATGTGCATGGTACAATGAGACACAATGCAACCCACAAACTAACTTCTTGGGTGCCTCCTCTATGTGCAAGGAACAGTAACTAGTGTTTGGGGTAGAGAAAAAGAAAAATACAGCTCCTGCTCACAAGGTCCTACAGAGA
This sequence comes from Propithecus coquereli, assembly GCF_000956105.1. Classification (NCBI taxonomy): domain Eukaryota; kingdom Metazoa; phylum Chordata; class Mammalia; order Primates; family Indriidae; genus Propithecus; species Propithecus coquereli. The sequence continues at coordinate 4,051,729 of NW_012134525.1, read as the reverse complement.
AACTGGGAAGACAGACCAGCATCTGTATCACTGTATAATGTAGCATGGTATCATCAGGACAAAATTGATTTATCAGTGATGCACATTCTAAAGAGGAACGATTTGTTCTTCATAGATGTCTGGGAATGTGTTGAGACTGGAAGAAATAGTAGATGTTCAACAGGAGATCATGAAGGGAGATACTTCAGACAAAGGAAACTGGATAAGAAAAGTCTGTCAGACTCAGCTGCTTAATTTTTCTCCACTGAAACTTGATTCAATTGTGTTCTCAAGTGCCACATATTCCTATGGGTATGTCCATTATCACTTCAGCTCTTTCTCCCTTTTTTATCTTGTTACTCAGATGTCAGGTGATTGCTATGATATTGCAGGGGTAATCTTGAATCTGCTCTAATTTGTTTAAAGAATAATTTGAAAATGCAACACTCATGTTATTGTTAATAATAAATAATGCATGGGACGTTGACTCCCGTAATTGATTGAAATACAGCAGTGGCTTAGCACTGCAGCTGAGAACTGATCAGTAAATACAAAGAGATGTCAGAATAGTTATTTTCGGGGACATTTTCAAGAAATAAAGTGACAGTGGAGTCTAGATTTTGACCTGTACAAGTTGGTCTGGGAACCAGTATCAACTCAAGTGCTCATTATCTGTGTGTTCTTGGATACGGTGGGGATAAAACTTTGTGAGAATTAAATGAGTCAATATGAGTTAAATGCTTAGAGTGTTTCCTGGCTCATGGTACACAAACAATGATTGTTAACAACTATATTCCATCATACTTGGTGTGTAGACAGGGAAACCATATTATTTATTGTCCAATTCAGACCCCTTTGAGGGGGAAAGGCAGATCCATCTATAATTACAGTGGGACAACAGACAGCATAAACCAAGATAACCCTGGCAAACTGGCATAAGTAGTTATCCTAAGTATAAGCATAAGGTATATTGTAGGAGATGTAGTTGGAAAGATGAGCTAGGGTCATTTGTTGATTATTCATCTCTTGGAAGCATGGAAAAAATTAGTCCTATTCTATCAATATTTGAAGCTTTAACATTTGCGTGCATACCACCTGGTAGGAGGTAATGACAATAACAATAGTCACTGTTTACTGAGTTCTCACTTTGTTCCAGGTTCCTAACCTACGTTCTCATTGATCCTCATGTTTACTCTGCAAGGTGGCTGTTATCTCTGAATTCATTTCCTGTGGCTTCCATGACAAAGGGCCACAACCTTGGGGTGATGTAAAACAACAGAATTTTATTCTCTCATAGTTTTGGCCAAAGTCTGAAATCAAGGCATCTACAGGGTCATACATCCTGTGGAGGCTCTAGGGGAGAATTTGTAACTTGCTTCTGGCTTGTGGCCACATCGCTCCGATTTCTGTCTCTGTGGTCACATTGACTCCTCTTCTATGTGTCTTCTCCTATGTGTGTCTGTCTCCCAAACCCCCTCTGCTTCTCTCTTATAAGGATGTATACAATGACATGTAGGACTCATCCAGAATACCCAGGATAAGTTTCCCCTCTCAAGATCCTTAACTTAGTTATATCTTTTGCCATATAAGGTAATGTTCCTTCTTTTTCCCTGTAAGGTAATATTCACAAGTTTTTGGAATTAGGATCTGGACATATATTTTTTGGGAGCCACCATTTAACTCACCACAATTCACATTTTACAGGAGAAGAAACGAAATCTCAGAGGAGTTTATTAACTGGCTTAAGAGTGCACAGGTAGCAAGAGGATGCACCATAATTACAAACTGTATCTCTCTGGCTTCAGAGCCTATATTCTTTCCAGCAAATTTGCCAGTATTGCATAAATACTAAATTTATCATTAAAGTTCCAGGTTGGCAGAAGATACCATTTAAGATTAGAGAACTAAAGTTCCCTGTAACAGCACCTGCTTACAGAAGGATTATATAAGCCTCAGAAAGGAAGAGGTTAGATTTCCAAATATCACCTTATGTGGAAAGCTGTATGAGTTAAGCATTCTATGACATTCTCAAACTGGAAATATATGACTAGGCATCCTTAAGCCTTTGAAAATGGGAAAATAAAATGGAAAGCACAGAAAAAAAATTTCTGAAAAAAAATTTCTGAAAGTTTTGGCATTTTTGTAGATTTTCTTAGTGTTTAAAGTACCTCACATGGAACTACTCATAGCTGACACTGCATTAAATATTTATCTAATAAAAAATTATGATGTATCTTCTTTGTGCCAGTCAGTGTGCCAATGCCAGGGAGAAACGGGATAATGTAGATAATGCAATAAAATAGAATCTTAGTATTTATAAGGGATATATTCTGAGATGCTGGTGAATCTCTCTTTTTGCTAGAAATATTGCCACATATAATTGCTTCTGTAAAATCTGTATATAGAAAAAAATATTATGCACAGTCACAAGTAAATTGCAACACAGTGGGGCTGATATATGGATACTGGGTGGTTGGCTAGGCTCACACACTAATTAATGAATTTCCAGGCTTAAGAAACACCTGATCCCAAAATGTGCCTGAACAAAATGAAAAACATGACATGCCATGGACTTTCAGGATTACTCCCAAACAATCAGGATGTAAACATTACCTTTGCAAATGCATGTTCCCTAATGTGGCTCTGAGGTTCCTGAACTATATGGATTTTGAACAAGTATGAGTAACATTGAGCTCCCTCTAGTGATTGCTCAGTTCTTAAGAGGAAAGGAAACTATAAGAAATTCACAACAGATTGACATTTGCCCTGTCTTCTATTTCAACTGTCGTAATAGATCAGAATTATGTGACATTAAAGCTCAACGCAAAGGGAGCAAACTTTCAATATTAAGGTTCTCACAGAATGAGCCATGAGTCCTAAGCAAAGAGACAGATTCAATGAGGCTTTGATATTTTTCGTATTTTATTTCAACACATTTTTGGAAAACAATCCAAGTGACTTTATTTTATTTTTTTCCTGAGGATTCTTCCCTCCTTTGTCAGCCAAGAAAGTGATAGGGGGAGAGGAACAGACCTCAGCTACAGGTGCTGATGTTGCTGGGGATGTCAGGGTGGTGGGCATGAGGTGGAAGAGAGCCATGGGGGGCTTGAGTTTGTCAGATTCCTTCAGAGCAAGAAATAGCTCTCTCCTGAGAATATCCAAGTATAAAATGATCCATTCCACTCTAAGCAGATAACTGGGAAGACAACCAGAACATGAATTTGACTCAGCCGAAGTGAAAAAATTGTACCTCTTCCCCATGACCATCTCTGGGTCTGCTCAGATTTCACATCCACTCTGTGCCTCCAAAACACACTTTGGGGAAAGTAATGAAACATCACTTTCCCCTCTCTGTTATAAATATATTCTGATTTGCCTCTCCTTCCTGTTAGATTGTGAGATCCTTAGCATATTGAAAGTGTGCCTGGCACACACATGTTGGTTGAATCAAACAATTTATTGTTTATTCTCAATGCCCATCATGGATCTGATGCAAAGAAGGTACAAAATAAATGTCTGCAGAAGGTGTGACTGAATCAAACAGAAAGATACAGTTTAGAGAGTAACAACTGTAAGAGAAAGTCATTTAGGAAAAATTGATAATGGATGATGAAAGAAGAAGCTGTGAATACAGTGAAATAACTGGGGGAACATATAGAATATTATGTTCTGATTGCATTTCTTTTAGCTGCCAATGTGCATGCATACACACGGCACAAGCTAGTAGGCATTTCCCAGGGGAGGGACATCCATGTGAAGAAAAAGACGACCCAGGTGGCAAGGAGTGAAGGTTTCTATTTTATTGGAAATATATGGGAGTAACCTTGCCTAGGGAGTAGGTTGATCTCTCCCTCGAAGCTGCAGCAAAAGTAATCTGAAAAGGTTTGTACATGATGGAAATGTATGATAAAGGGCATGTATTCTGAACTTTGAGTCTGTTAAAAAGTATGAATGCCAGAATGATATTTTCTCACTTCCAGTTTTTTTCCCCAATCCCAGCCTCAATGCCGAGCAGCTCAGAACACAGAGACTGGACTTGCTGTTATAATAACAACTTCAGTGTAGCCCAGTCCTGTGTTGTGGATGAAAATTTCATGGCTCCATAGGCTTGGTCATTGGGACAAATGGTGAGCACAGGAACTCCTGAGGCATCTTCACCTCCTGTCCCTGTGACTCAGGCTGTCAGCTGAACAGCGGCTTCTTTTGTTGTCAAGGTATTTTACTTGGAGGACTACATCCAACGAATGACTAGTGACGAATTAGCTGGGGAAGATGCTTAAATTGAGTTTCCTGTGTAAGTCCTCTGGTAGCCCACCCATCTTTGTCAGCTTGCTAATATTTAGGCATGTGAGCAAATAATACTCAGGCTGTGTTTGCAATTGTTATACGAAATCGTAACTCCAAATGAGGATCTTCCTCATGTCAAAGATTTCTTGCAAATCCATGTACTTATTCCTATACGGCTTCCATTGCTCAAAAATATTTGTGTGAAGTTCTACATTAGACTGGACTTCAGGGTGTTTGAAAATCACACTCACATTTTGAACCCCAAACTAACTTAATGGACTTACATTGATTGCTTTGCTCTTGATTACTTAGATCCCATCCTCTATCATCTGGCAATAGCAGACTACTTTTCATATGGGGAACCACCCCTTCCCCATTTTATGTTGTCCCTGATGGAATTGGCCCTCAAAAAGCTCCTCATTCACCCAGGCTAGCTAACAGAGACTCCCCTTCCACTGGCACTGTGATTCAGTTATGGCAAGGGGTATATCCACAACTAAGACCACACACACACAAATACCAAGATCTGTGAGGTAGCACAGGGCTACATAATCAGAAATGAGCTTTGGAATTGGGATGAGGACAGCAGAAAGAAACTTATCAGAGAGGAACTCATCAGTGTAAAACCAAGGATCCTATCCAGCTTTCTGTGCTTACCGAAGGATTTGATCCAAGCTAAACTGAGCAAATCCCCAGAATACTGGTGGACATATTTCACAACTTATTCTCAATCCCTTCAATCAGTGATAAGAACCTTTGGGTAAAATGGGATACTCTTGCTCCACCCCTTAGGAAAAAGTCAATTGTTTCTCGGGTTACAAGAAAAGCTAAGGCAATAGGACCCAGTTTATAAAATGGAACTGGAAAGAAATGCACAGTTTGATTTTTTATTTGCTAGAGTTGCTACTATGTTAACAGTTGTTTCTTGGCAGAGAGTAAGGGGTGTAAAGAAAGCCTAAGGTTTGTTTCTCTAGAAATCATAGAAGAAACAAAAGAAAGCTGTTTTCATAGACTGAAGTGGATTTGCCAGCAATTATGTTTTATAAAAAATAAATAATGCATTCTGTTCCCAAAAGGCCCTGACAAAGTATGATAGAAAAAAAAAAATCAAATCTTTTCCCTTGGTTTTAGGGTGGTGAGTTTCATGACGGAAATAAAGTGAGTCTGTGTTCTCTAAGTAATTTATTAGTGCATCTTGGCACAGCAGCACTAATGGGCTTGCTGCCAGGTATTCCGAGCTGCAGTTTGTCATGTCTGACTCTTTCGTTCTTTCAAACAATTGAAGAAATGGCCTTCTGCAGGCTGTCAGTGACAGATTCTAGCTCACTCACATAGATAAAGCTCAATTAGCTCCTGGAAAAAAACATCTTTTAAAAATGCAATGAGCTGCACCATGAAAGATAGGTAGACAACGGCACCTGAAACAAAATAAAATGTTACTGTTGAGCGAAGGACGTGTCCACAATGAACAAGCAGGTAGTTGTCTCATTGGACAGTTCCCTCTCCTGAAAACAAAGGGGTGATCATTTCTAATTACTTCAAGTGTTAGGATAGATCTTTGCTTTAGAAGCATGTAAGGTCAGAAATCCTGAAGAGTTAACGTGTCATTCATTCATTCATTCATTCATGACTAAGGCCCATGCTCTACAACTTGCAAGGAATTCTAGCTTAGAATAGAGGTAATCAAATAGCCTCTCACTGGATGAGTGTAGCCTTCGAATGTGTTGTTTAATCCACACAGTATTTTAAATGTACAGATAACATTTAAAAATCAGGACATTTTGCATACACAAAATTTGGGGCTTTTGTCATCTCTTAAAATATTGAAACACCTGGAAAACTGGATGTCTGTTTCTTCAATGTGACACCTGACTTATGCTAAATACCTACTGCACCCTCAGGAGAGGCATGGCTTCCCCTGTTCCCTACGGAAGCCACAGGTTTGCCTCACTCATTTCTGTTACGTGTCTTGCCCTAGTCTAGACAGGCGCCTAGTTTGAGTTTGCAAACCTGCAGTCTCCAACAGTGACTCCGAAGGCCTCCTACACGAAAAGTACTTAAGATTCTTATTAAGCATAGAGAATCTGGGATCCTTACCCTGAACTAAAAAATTAAAATGTATGGGTGTAAGGCAGCATGATTCTTACACAGACTAAAGTTGCTAGAACCACTAATCTCAAAGACCAGATAAAATTACAGTCTTTAAAAACATCTGAAAATTTTGCTATCATAAATAGTTTTTCACTAGGACACTGTATAGAAATATATTTTTCTCTGAATTACTTTACCTTACTCTTAATGATTACTCCTCTCCAAAAATGTCAGCTAACCAAAATTGCTACACTGAAAAAAACACAAATGACTTAGTCTCTGTTACTGACATAGGCCAAAATTTCAATTTAGAGATAAAATCCACTACATTTTATGAACTAATTTGTTCTCAGTGCAAGTAGATGAACTTGATAGCTATATTTGTTTCTGGCACTGCTAAATCATAATTACAGGAAATAGTTAGCTCTAGAGCTAGAATTCAATTGGCACAAAGCCTAAATGAATTAATAAAAACCCTGTATTTCTTCCCCCCACCGCCCACTCTAGGAAATCTTGTCTGACTTCTGATAGTCCTTAGCTAGGAAGAGTCTATAATATCCATTAAAATAACAACAATATAATAATCCCTTACAGTTTTTAGTGGTGTTTTAAGTTCACAGAGCCCTCTCAGATACATTATCTCCTTTGATTCTCTCAGCCACCCTGTGAGTTGGAGACAGATGAGGAAATGAAACCTGAGTTCCTACTGCAGATGGCTATAGAGGGCGGAGAAGATCCCTAGGCTTTACAAAGTCAGGTTTGCTTTTGTTCTATTACATTAAATCCACATTTGTAATATAAAATCTGTCACCTATTAAAATATCTTTGTAGGGTTATCCCAAGTAGGTGCCACACCTTGTACAAATAAATCTCTAAGGATCATAAACTAAATCTTTTCAACTGCCTTAAAGAACTCTGGCAGTAGCTCTTATTTACTGACGGGATCCTGCAAACATCATCGTTGTGTTCTTTGGGGAGTTGCACAATTTGCACTGTTGATTTAAGGTTGTAACCCTTTTCTTTGTAGGTTTTTTTTTTTTTTTTAAATTGATCCATCTCCTTATTTCCTAGCTATAGGCAAAGAATCTGGTTAAAGGAATAATCACAAATCTGACAAGTTCTGTGAGATGTCATCATTCAACATTCACCTAACATCCTCCCACCATCCCAGGGGTGCATCACCCTATTTAAACTGTGCCCTAGGTGTTTGGAATTGTCAGAAGTTCTTGTTGATCTTGACTCTTTTCTTGGTTTTCAAGAGTGTCCTCATTTTCAAAATGTATATTTTGGAAGCTTAATGCTTAAGTTAATGGGAGTTAAGACTGGGAAAGAAATAGCCAAATGAAAATTTGAGTGACAGTTATAATCATTGACTTGAAAACTACCCAAATTGCTGACTGTCTGGGCTGTAAATATGGGATAAGTAGACAGCTAAGAAGTTATACCTCTCATTTCTACCTCCCAAGCAACACTTGCCCGTGTCTAAATTTTGACTAGTACTTCAACAATTAAAAGTTAAATACTCTTTACAGTTTGGTTTTTGGAGTCAGGCAGTGCTGGGCAATGTCTGGATGGCCAATCACTAGCTTTGTGACTTTCAGTAAGTTAGGTAAACTTAGTTTCATTTTCTGTGAAAGGATTTTGTGAGAACTGAGATAACAACATGATAACCTTTGAGAATATGCCTGGAACATTTTCAATAGAAAGACGTATTTATCACTGTCTTCCTTATTACTCTAGGAGGCTTAATATTAGGTTATTGATGTCTGTTGACACCCTAGCTAAAACAAATTTATGATTTCTTCAAGAAAGGAAGTAGAAAGGAGAATAGAACACTGGACAGGTAAGTTAGATGGGTTGTAAGGGAGGCAGGCCAAGTCCAAATCCCTGTCAGAGGACAGAGTGTCAAGCTAGGCATGAGGCAGCATGAGGGAGTGGGCTCCAGGATAGGAGCAGATGCCAAAAGTAGGGCAGGGCACAGTAGAGGGATGGAGCGGTGCTTAACGTGTACCAGGTGATGAAGTGGCAGAAAGAACAGGGATTGTGTAGTGAGGCAGACCTGAGTTAGCATTCTGGATCCTAACACCTAATATCAGCATGACTTCCTGGGGATTCAGTTTCCTTAGTTGTAAAATTTAAGTAATTTTGAATTTCAAAATTGCTGAGAGAATTTGAAATAGTATATGCAAAGCACCAGTTACATAGTGAGTACCTTATGAATAATGGCAACTCTGAAAACAGCTGTGTCCTCTGAATTCCTGTCTCCGATTCTAAGAATAATCCCTGTGGAGGCCATTGCTTCGAATGGAGCCTCACCTGCCACTGGCCCAGTACAATAAAAGGACAGGTAGAGAATTTGGCCCAGGCTTTGGTGAACATGAAGATATGCTAATATATATGATGATAATGATGATAACTAAAATTTATTAAGTGCTTGACATGTGCCAAGAAATAATATAATTAGTTTATATACTTTTAAAAATTTGGTTCTTATAATAATCCCTAGACCAAGACCTAGACCGAGGCACAAAGGGGGTTTATAAGTTGCCCAAGGTCACACAGATTATAAGTGGCAGATGTGGTGTTCAAAACCAGATAATCTGATTTCAGATTCTGTTCTCTAAACTGTCTTTGATAAGAAAGGCATTTTAACCAAAGAGAACTATGCTCTGCTTTGTTAGGGCTCTGGTTGAATTGCTGGGGTCAGCAAATTTTTTTGCCAGGGAAAGCTGTTCTGCGGATATCAAGAGGCAAATGAGGTTATAGATCTCTTCCTGTCTGGGATATATATTTATTGTACAGTAGGATGTAATCTAAATTATTCACATTTTATATTTTATGGAAATTTTAGCTTCTGTAAATTTGAGTTAGATTTCAGGACTAGAGTTATGTGTAATAAAACTCTTATAAAATCCATTTAGAAGATTAATGATAGATGTAGAAAATTAAATCTGCCTATTTTATTTTCTCAAGTTTCCTGGATATTCCAATTTCATTTGCAGAGATTATCTTTGTGACAAAATCTTCTCTTTGTATCTCCTGAGCAAAGTCAAAAGCAAAGTGTCTTTCTTTGCTGGACCCATGGATGCAGAAGCTTCTTTTGAGAAAAAGTCAGTTAGTTCTTGGAATAGGTTTCTTCTAAGGTTTCTATTATAAATTCTCTTTTTCAGACTTGTAATCAGACACCTTAGGATGAAATCCAGTCTCCACCACTTATTAGCTAGATGAGTTAATGGAAATCACAAAACTATTTCTGAGCCTCCTGTTTCCTCAGCTGCAAAATGAAGACCATACATCTTATCTCACAGGTGGTCGTTAGAATTAAACAAATACCAATTGGATGGTGGGTCTTGAGTTGGATCTTGAAACACCAACAGGTCCATATGTAGAAAAAACAAATCTACACTACCAGTTATGAGTATTGTTGAATCATGTTATTGGTTGATTTAACATGAGAAGAGCTTGCCAGATAGGACACTTTCCTCCACTTAATTTCATCAGATCATTCATTAAAAGCAAAGGGACTAGTTGACTCTTCACCCATTTCCCCTCAATTAGCATTAGTAGGATTCTTCCTCTGGTCTAGGCACTGGGTCAGGTGTTGAAAATCCACAAATGATTAAGGCATGAGCCTCCCTGAAGGTGCTGAGAGCCACGTCATAGCCTGTGAGAATTAGGCTCTAGAGTGACCTTTTTAGTTGAAGAACTGATTGTCTCTGTTTATGATAAATGGAAACCTGTTGAAGTTTAACAGAGGATATATGTTTTTTCAGTACACATTTGTTGTAGTGATAAAGGTCTCCGAGCAATATGTAATTATTCTTAAAAAGGTATTTTGATTGCTGATCATGTGCAGGTTATTTGAGAGATTCAGAGAAAGCTGGGCAGGGCAAGTATGGTTGAAAGTGATCAATGAAGAGGCAGTTTGGTACTGAGGATAGAACTTGAACTTTAGACTCAGACAGACCTGGCTCATAATCCTGGCTCTGCCCTTTATCAAGGATACATCATTGAGCAAGTTATTTTCCTTCCTTGAGATGATTTCTCCATTTGGGCAATGGTGGCAATAGTTTCTAGCCTGCCAGATTATTGTGAAGATTAAGTGAAATAACATATTTAGAAGACATTTCTACCTTATTTTATGAGACACAGGCTATGCTAGCCTATGATATACAAAGATCACCAACATATTATCAAGCAGAACTCCCCTATGTCAATCAGCTCCCCATCACCTCCACCTTTTGAAAACCTAACCGTCCTCAAAAGCTTAGGGAAAATCTCATCTCTATCTTGGTTTGCTCTGGGCAGCTAGGTCAAAAGTGATCTTATCTATATCCATGGAGTGTCTATTTTCTATCCCATTTATTATAGGCTTTCTCATATTCAATCTTAACTACAGTCTTGTTTCTACTTGTCTAATTGCTTCAACTGGGTTGTAAAGTCCCAAGGAACAGCCTGTGTCTATTCATCTCTACAGCCCTCCTTGAGCATAATGTTTGGCACATGGTAGGCCGTTGACGACTGTACAATAAATGCGGCAGAGGTGTTCATTAAGGAAATAAAGGCCATCAGGCCTTAATTTACTCATATTTTCAGCTTTTCCCCTCTCCATTCAACCCTCCTCTTCCCAAAAACCATTTGTGACTTGCTTTTCATTGCGGACACAAGGCTTTGTTCATCTAGCTAAGGTTATTCCCTTCCCTGTGCTCAAGATCACACTCACCCTTCTCAAGGATCAAACTCCATTAATTAACTAACCTCTCTCTATTCTCCCTCCCCATTATCTCCTTTGCCTTCAACCTCTTCGTGCCCATCAGAGTGCAATGAAGAGTCTCATACACAGAAGATGCTCAATAAATGTTTGTGCAATAAATAAAAATAATTCTTCATTTGTCAAAGAATTCCTTTAAATTGTTTGTTCCTTTGGTGCAATGATTTTCAACATTTTCACCTGTAAAAGCCTCAGACATAATCTTACCTAGAGACTCTATTTGCAAAATGTAAAAGCTCAACTGCTCTGGTTAGGAAGGAAGAGTGGGGAGAGTGGGGATCTGAAGCTTTGCATGCTCACTCCCTCCCTTTTCCCACCTTGTTGATGGAGTTTCTTTGGTATACTTTGCATACCGTGGACACATTAAAATGCAATTTTAGCTATAAAAATGATTAAACACAACTTTTGAGGCTCACATGACTTGCATTTAGGTAGCTTGAGTATTATAGTCTTATTTTCATTTCTGGAGTTGTTCACATTGTTGACATTTACTGCCATGAGTGGGTAGATTTTCTATTTTGGTCAGCTTCAATAAGAAGTTTAACAATCAAACACAAAGTGGTGCCTGAACTCTTCTACTTGAGAAGGGTTGGCAGGGCACTACAGGATGAAGCCATTCTCATGGGGTCTCAGGATATAAGCAAATAGTGATTAATATATTGTCAGACATGAGAAAGAAGAGTTGTTTCCATGAATCCCATACCTTTGTTGATGGAGAAACACAAAACTCTCTGAACACATTGTTTCCTCAATCCACAAAAACATTTTATTAAGCTGCAAAGCCTCATCAACCCAGTTTTTTTTTTGCTTCCCTATTAAACCACCAGTGACTGCATGGGTTGAATTTGGACGATGTTATTTGCTGGTTGCTAGGTTTTTTTCCCCCTCCTGTTGCTATCTTTCATTTGTTCCCTGGCTTTTTGCTCTTGCTGTATGTCCTTTGTTGGGATGCCTGATGTGTATTTGTAATCCTTGGGTCAGATTTACAAGAGCCTGGGTTACCTTTAGTGTGCCACAACAATAGAAACCAACAGAAATTCATCTCCCCTACTGGAAAGCTGAGGAAACATATCTGTTGGACACTCCAGTCGTCTTTCTTCAACTCCCCCCACTGAGTTGACTGTCAAAAGATGATTTATTAAAAGTAAATAAACCTCTTCCAATGCCCACAGCAGTTCTTCCAAAATTTACCAGTTTCCTTAAGCCTCCAAGCTCACATCTCCTTGCTGGAGCAGAAAACCTTATTGTACCTGCTTCAAAAAGGAAGGAACAACTGGCAAGGACAAATGCCTGAAATTTCCAGCCCTTAATATTTACCTTATTTTTTCTACTTCTTCTTGAAAGAGAAAGGTTCTTACTTCTCCACCATCCTGATTCTATCTCTTCTTGCTTATTCTTGGACCTGGATCTCCACTCATCAATATTCTTTTTGACAATTTGATTTGCAATGTCTTCTCTGATTGTGTCTCTCTCTCTCTGTCTCTCTCTCTCTCTCTCACACACACACACACACACACACATTGGCTCTGCAACCTTGAAGTACTAGACCATCTTTGATCTTTTCTTTACTGACAAACTTTTTAAAAGAAACATCTACCTGTCCTGACTCCACATTCTCATTTTTCTAGACTTGGCTGCTGACCACTTCCTGGCCATGCAAAAACTTCCGCTACTTATCAAGGTCGCCAGCTACCTGTTGATGGCCATGTCTATTATTTCCTTCTTAGCACCAAAGGAAAACAAACTCTACAGTATTTGACACTTTTAACCACTCTTCTTCCTCTTTCTAAAAATATTATTCTTTACTAAATACTGCATAGCCACATTGGTCAGGGGATGGAAAGGAAACAGATGGCACTCTCAAGCAGGGAAGCTAGGGAGGGTTAATAGAAGACTATTTACCAAAGTGTGAGCAGGGTTAAGAGAAAGCAACAGAAGACAATGAAGTTCACTAGTGCTGCAGCATCCTAGAACCATTACCTGCCCCTCTACCACACCATGGCCTGAGAGACAGGGAGGAGAACTTATTACAGGTTTAGCAGCTGTAGGAGAGGAACTCCTGATGCAGGTTGTGGTCTTTGGCAGAGGAATGCAGCCAACCCATGGCTACCTGGCAGGGAAAGATCCAGAGGAATACATAAATTTGATCTCACTCCCTAATACCCTACCTGCTGTCACAGCCAGGCTTAGAAGCCATAGGAAAGGCAGCCATTTGTTTGATGTAGTCTCTAAAGACCAACCTCCCCAGGGTGTACAGAGCAGTGTAGAGAAAAATAGAGAGGGTAACTGAAAGGACACTCAGCAACATGAATGTATATTTACAAAATAAGAATATAAAAAATAATAATACAAGAAATGCCTTTCTACATTTATTTTACCCCAGGGTGAACCAGATTCTCTCTTTTACTTAATCTTTGGCCCATGAGACTTCCTTAATTTTTTGCCAGCTCATTAACACATGTAATTTGTATTTTATCCAGAATTCTTTGTTGTTTTCAGTGGAAGAGTCCATTAAGGAATTCGGTCTGAGAATCTGCTGGAAACAGAAGCTCCTTGTTTCTTTTTAGAATCCTTTCTCCTTGGCTTCTTAGTGTGACAGGATGGAACTTTTACCTTTCTCTTTGTTGTCCTTTTTATTAGTATTCCCCCAGGTAGGAGAAGTCTTGGTCTTTTACAATACAGAATAAAGAGACCAAACTTTTGAAAATGTATCATATATAAAAATTATGCTTATGCTTTGTGAGATTCTCAGTGTGAACAAGAGAAATGTTCTTGTCCTCAGACGTTATGCTCTCTTGAGCTCTAATCCTGTACATTCACTTACTTAATGGACATTTCTGTGTCGTCAGCCCTCAAAGTCAACATATTCCCAACGAAACCATCCTCTCCATCCAATTCTGCTTCTTTTCTTGTACTCTCTACTTCATTTAGGGGCAGGACTGTCCAACCAGTCAATAACCTAGACATCTTAATTTTAGTATTGGGACTCCTTTTCCAAAAACTGGTCATTTCCCCAGGGTATTTTGAGAGTCAGGTGCCATTATAACAGCACAGCACAGCTGTGTTTCTTTTCTTCCCCACTTGGCTTGGCACAGTCTTATTGTCTATAACTCATTGCAGAGGCTGTGGATTTCTCAGAAGCCAGCTTAGGCCTTATGACCTCTAAAGGTCACTTCATTCCCCTTTTTACCCTTATAATTGTGCTCCCTAATACATCCATTGATAAATACTGGCATGGACTATTTATTTGATCCATACTTGGTTTCTTAGCACCTGCAGAGAAGCGAGATTATCCAAGAGGGAAGTGTGGGTATGTGTATTAACAGGGTTGTCATGACCCTCTGTTCATTTTGGTGTCATGCTTTCTCCATGACTTCTGGATTACTTGTCTTCAGATTCCTTTCAGCCTTGTTTTCACCAGTCTAGGTATCTTATGTTGTGAGATGAACCATATTTCACCTATGCATTCTTATTTTGTCTATTTGTACTAATTTACATCCTGATATTTAACAGTTTAGGTTTAGAGTTTTCCTTAATTATCTATCCAGTCAGTCACCAGTCTCTGTCAATTCTTTCCCCTAAATATCTCTCAAATTATAATATCTCCTTTTCACTTCCATTTATTTCATATATACATATATGCCCATTGTGTCTTTTCTGGATTTCTACAACAGGCTTCTCACTGGTTTCCCACCAAACCTCAGAGGGTGCATACTGCATCCAGAGTGATCTTTCCAACATGTAAGTCAGATCACATCAGAGGTCTGTTTAAGTCACTGGGGTAGAGATACTGGAAGGTGGTGTCTCCTTCTCCTACAACTGGCCTCTGATGTTGACATCTGCACATTCTGCTGGATTTCGTTACTGGAAACATCTCAGTCCACTCAAGGGGTCCCCATGTCCACGGAATTCTTGGAATGCCTTGCGGTTCTCCCATAGACATAGAGATCTTAGCTACTTTTCAAATCTTTGCCTTAGCATTAAGTTGAAAAAATTGAAGTCAATTTGATTATAGCCACATTTTTTGTGTATAGGAACTACACAGAGAGGCAGGAGTCTGAGCAACATTTATCATCCTGTATATTAATAGAAAGATACTTCCCTTTATGCAGGACATGTTTCTCTCCTCAACTATAGAATAATATTTAGGTTTATCACTACCAATCCATTTTTCCTCAAAGCAAGTAAATCTGTATTGTCTTTTACTTAGTTTTCACAAAGGTAGAGTGAGTTGGAGGAAACTTCTAGAAAGCTTGAAAGGAATACCTTCCCTTAGCTAGCTCTGAGCTCAATTACTCCCATTCTCTAGTCTAGAAAAAGCTAAGGATTATCTTTCAAACTCAGTAAATATTTTGATTAATTTCCTTTTAGTTATTATGAATCTCCAAGTTCTGCTTCTCAGAAGTACTTCTTTGCTTCATATTTATATAATAACTCCATTGCTTCATATTTATAACTCAATTTCATCCTCAATCCAAAAACTTCCTGTCAATATACTCTAATTTCTCTCTCTCTTTAAATCAATTTTAGCCCATTGATGTCTTGTTTCAGATCTAGAGAATAATTTCAGATGGTAGGTAGTTGACAGGGATACTAGTGATTTTTTAAAAAAATTAATTTATTAATTTATTTATTTTTATTATTTCAAAATATTATCGGGATACAAATGTTTTTGGTTACATGGATTGCTTTTGCTATGCTTGAGTCAAAGCTATAAATGTGCCCATCACCCAGATAGTGTTCATTGTACCTGTTAGGTAGGTTTTTGCCCAGCCCCTTCCCCCTGCTTGATTTCCACTGAGTTTTACTTCCCTCTGTGCACATGTGTGCTCATCAGTTAGTTTCAATTTAATTTAATAGCAAGTACTTGTGGTGTTTGATTTTCCATTCTTTAGATATTTCACTTATAATAATGGCCTCTAGTTCTATCCAAATTTCTTTACTCTCAATTTTAGTTATAAATAGATTCAGAGGCTTGCTGTTGTATGTTCTACCCACACCAAGGACCATCTCTTAGAATTCTCATTTTTCTCTTTACTTAGCTTTATTCTTTCTCTCTCTGACTTTCTTGATTCTTATTAGTTCTTTTAAAATTGTTCACGCCAGAAAGTCAAATACTGCATGTTCTCATTTATAAGTGGGAGCTAAATAATGTGTGCACATGGACATAGCGGAATAATAGACATTGGAGACACGGAAGGGTGGGAGGGTGGAAGGGGGGTGTAGGATGAAAAATTACCTAATGGTAATACACTAATCTAGTGATGGTTACACAAAGTGCCCAGATGTACCACTATGCAATATATCCATGTAACCAAACTTCACTTGTACCTCCTAAATCTATGAAAATAAAAAAGAATATTAAAAAAGGTAATACCAAGAAAAAAACTGTCTCCTGGACAGAGTTTATGGTTTATTTATATTCATTAATAAGCAAAGTATTTAAAACTACAGTTGACCCTTGAATAACATGGGTCTGAACTGTGTGGGTCCACTTATATGCAGCTTTTTTCAACCAAACACAGATTAAAAATACAGTATCTGCAGGATGCGAACCCACCTAAAGGGAGGGCCAACTTTTCCCGTACGTGGGTTATGTAGGGCAGACTACAGACCTTGAGCATGTGTGGATTCGATTATACATGGGCAGTCCTGGAACCAATCTCCTGCATTTACTGGGGGGTGCAACAATTTGCTTTGTCCTCAAGAAGCTCCCAGTTCACTGGCAGCAGCAGCCTTTGGGCTTGTGAGGGTAGAAAGGCTCTCCTGCAGCTCAAGAGCCTGCTGACTGCCAGAGATGTGAGGGAGGGAGAAACAAACCACTCCACCTACTTTTTTCTCTGGACTGCAAGCTTCTCTCGGGGGTTGACATCTGCTGATCTCTTGCTCCATCTTGTTCTGCTCTGCAACTTCTTCCCATGAAATCTCTTGTAGGTTCCGGCACTTTTCCACCCTATCTATGATTGTTTGTTTGTTTTTTCTTTTTCATCTAAAACTTTTCCTTCTTTCTGAGACAGTCTGGCAGCTAGTGTCTCTGGTCAGCCATCTTGTCTCTCCGGGGAGACTAGTGTTAGCTTTGTATAAGAAGACAACAAACATGGGAGCGCTCTGTGTGTGCGTGTCCTAGATGAAATAGATATCCAAATAAAGTTCAAATATTTTCACTGAGAGGGTGCAGAAAAACTGTCCATACAATAAAAAGAAAAAGAAAAGAAAGGAAAAAGAGCAGCAACAATCTCCAGTAAAGTTACTAGTTAGAAATTTTTTAAATGCTTGAATATGTGTTTCTAAAACAACTAAGTGTGTGAATTTCCATAAACATGCTCAGGTCTCCCAATGCCCCTGTTAGTTTTGTGTGCTTTAGGCCACTTGCTTCCATCTGCAAACCCAAATTGTGAATCTGACCACTTCTTAAAATATCAGATACACTTTAGGTTAAAAAAAGGCTCACAAAAATTTTACTTTTGGATTCTAAGCCAGGATGAAATTTAATCACAGAGTTATAAATCCTCTAAGCAAGGGTTTATCTGGAATTGCCAACATCGCCCCAAGTTCGGCAATGCAAATGACACTGCTATAATATAAGAAATAAGAAAGCTTTCAGTATGTTGTCTAAGAACTTGAGCACATTGAAAGTGATTTATGAGCAAGCAGACTAAACATTTAAATGCCTTTCCTAGCAATGGTATATTTTTCAATACAACAAGCGCTCTCATATATGATTCTACATTCCACGACAGCACTGCTCCTGACAATATAAGCCTTTTCTGATAGGGTAACATTTCCAATCCAAGATTAAAATCTTGGAAACTTGTCAACAGAAAAGGATGATAATATGAGTGAAACTGCAGCTATCAAAGAAAAATGCCTTGCAAGTAATTTCCGTAATAGTCAACTTGTAGTAATTTTCTCTTTCCCCTTCACTCTTAAGTAAGGGGGTTGGCCTGAAGGTCATTTTAATATTTTGGATAAGTGCAGTTACAAACCAGAAATTCATGAACACAGGAAAAAGAGAGTCATTTAATACCACAAAAATCAACTTTTTACATTGCCTTTCTTATTTCCATTTCTAATGTAGACTATAGGGAATGTTTTTCTTTTGATGAATGGTGGTTTAAGAAATGAGTTGACAATAAACCCTTGAACTTCATGAGGCACTAAAAATTAGAGGATCAGAGAGTCTTAAGTTTTCTTGGGTATATTTCCATAATTTTTTCTGTGCTACTTTATTTAATCTTTCACTACTCTGGAGACTAGAACTGAATGACCTACTAGGTCTTTTCCATTTTTTCCTTCTTATAATTCTCTTTTTCTGTTTAGGATGTGGGTGATCTTTCTAATCTCTGGTGTGCCCTTGGCTATATGTGGATAAATTGGGGTGATTCTTAGTTTTACCGGCTACACAGAATGGAGTATTAAAAAGCATTTGTGGGCCAAAGAGTATAACTGACAAAGTTGAACCCATTTGTACATTTTTATTACTGTGATCTTTCTAAAATATTTTATTCCCATTATATACTATAGTAGCAAAGCAAATTTTAAATTCTAATTTCTTATTTTTCTTTGGTTAGATGTATCTTTGTTTCTTTAATGTTCTTTATTCCTTGGAATACATGTTATTTCTCTTATCACTGCTTTGAGTATTTCAAATCACAAATACACACCACACATACACACAGAGTCATGCACTGTATAACATTTCCATCAATCACAGACTGCATGTACAATGGAGGTCCCTTAAGATCATAACACCATATTTTTACTGTACCATTTCTATGTTTAGATATGTTGAGATACACAAATACTTATCATTGCATTATAATTGCCTATAGTATTCAGTACAGTAATATCCTGTACAGGTTTGTAACCTAGGAGCAATAGGGTATATCATAGCTTAGGTGTGTAGTAGGCGATATCATTTAGGTGTGTATGAGTATGCTCTCTGATGTTTGCACAACAATGGATTCACCTAACAATGTATTTTTCAGAAAATGTTTCCATCATTAAGCTGCATATGACTATATGTACACACACACACTTATCCTGTTGCTTTCTCAGAACTTAAATTTGCATTTATTTAATAATCACTCAGTGCCATTCCACACATAGTTATTAACCATCTACTACTCTCTGCCGTCCAGGCCCTGTGCTGTGCTCTAGGGGATACAGTTGTAAATCAGACACATGCTCTGGTGTCAGGGAGCTCACAGTCTGGTAAAGGAGCTATATGCATCCATCAGCTGTCATACTTCAGAGTGGTAATCCTAGGAAAGGGTTAAACAGAGAGAGTAAGGGAGGCTCCTAAGGGGATCATTGAACCCAGTTTCAGGGAAAAGACTAGGAAGTCTTTCTGGAGCAGGGAGTCTCAAAGCATGGTCCTGACATCACAGCATCACCACATGGGAACTTGTTAAAAATACAAATTCTCAGGCTCCATCCTGGACCTACTGAATCAAAAACACTGGGGATGAGTCTTCCATCTGTTTTGTAACAAGGCTCTAGGTGATTCTGATACATGCTCAAGTTTGAGAACCATAGTCCCAGAGGAAGTAACAACTTTTTAAGAAAAAATGCTCTATTTACCATCATACTCATTTACATAATTGATACCTCTTGATAATTAAGTCATCTGTTAAGATTGCTCATTTATTTATCTTTTAACTGTAAAAAAAGAAAGCAAAAGAAAAAAAGGAAACACTTATTTTTTTTTAAACAAATGTTGCTTACTTATGCTTTGTCTATCCACCACAAATTTAAATGGCTTAAAGGTAAAATTCAGGCAAATAACTAATTATTTTAGAGTTATACAATGCAAAGCAACACCATTAAAAACAACAGTTTCTTTGGAAAACTAAATAGACTGAATTGACCAAATTAATCAACCCTGTTTGGTGTTCCTAGGGATCTAGTTTGCTTTATGAATGTGAGAATAGCTGGGTCCTAGCACCCAATATTTTGGAGCACTCTTCTGAAATATTTCTAGCAGATGATGGGGCAATCAAGTTTCCATTCTTATTCCTGTGGAATAGGAGTAGAATTCACTCTCATCTTACTCCATACTCTCTTCTTCATGAGAGTGAAGGCAAATGGGAAAAAAGGAAGCATAGCTAAATGATTAGAGCTGAACTAATTAAATGGTCTTTTAAATTATAGTTCTACATTATAATTAGTGCTTGGTAGTCTTTATTTTTTCATAAGATTATATACACATATTTTTATATATAAAAACCACATATACAGAATTACTGGTGAATTGTTTATAAGAAATTCTTTGAAAATCAAATGAGTATCTTAAAAAACAAAGCCAGCCAGACGTGGTAGCTCACACCTGTGACTATCACTTTGGGAGACCGATGTGGGAGGATTGCTTGAGGTCAGGAGTTCGAGACCAGCTTAGGCAACATAGTGAGACCCTGTCTCTACAAAAAATAAAAAAGAAAAAAAGCAAATTAGCCAGGTGTGGTGGCACACATCTATAGTCCTAGCTACTCAGGAGGCTGAGCAGGGAGATTGCTTGAGCCCAGGACTTCTAGGCTGCAGTGAGCTATGATCACACCACTGCACTCCATCCTGGGTGACAGAATGAGACCCTGTCTCAAAAAAAAAAAAAACAAAAAACCAAAAAAGACCAAAATTCAAAAAGTGTTAATTGCACAATACTAAGTTTTTTCACAATTTTCAAAAACATTATGCTATATTATTTTATAATGTTATTAATCTAATCTACTATTATAACAATTTAGGCATGTCATTTTATAAATCTTTCCCTGAAATATAATTACTTCACTGGTGGATCACTAACTCCTGTTTAGAGCTGTGGTCCCCAACCCCTGGGCCGAAGATGGGTCCCGCTCCGTGTGGCCTGTTAGGAACCGAGCTGCATGGCAGGAGATGAGCATCAGGCAAGCCAGCGAAGCTTCATCTGTATTTATAGCCACACCCCATTGTTCACATCACCACCTGAGCTCCGCCACCTCCCCAATCCCTGGAAAAATTATCTTCCATGAAACTGGTCCCTGGTGCCAAAAAGGTTGGGAACCACTGCTTTAGAGCTTTCAAAAATCTCTCATCATTATTAAAAATATACTCTTATGCATCCCCAAATATTAACAATATTCTTTTTTTTTTTTTTTTTGAGACAGAGTCTCACTCTGTTGCCCGGGCTAGAGTGCCGTGGTGTCAGCCCAGCTCACAGCAACCTCAAACTCCTGGGCTCAAGCGATCCTCCTGCCTCAGCCTCCCGAGTAGCTGGGACTACAGGCATGCGCCACCATGCCCGGCTAATTTTTTCTACATATTTTTAGCTGTCCAATTAATTTCTTTCTATTTTTTTAGTAGAGACAGTGTCTCACTCTTGCTGAGGCTGGTCTTGAACTCCTGAGCTCAAATGATCCACCCGCCTCAGCCTCCCAGAGTGCCAGGATTATAGGCGTGAGCCACCATGCCCGGCCAACAATATTCTTAATCTGTCCTCCTCATCCTGATTTATTTAAAGCTCCCATCATCTCTCGGACTTTTTCAATACTTGCTAACTTACCTCCCAGTCTTCTTGTCTTATCCCCCCACACCATTCCAACCACATCACCAACAGATTTATTTCTCTAACATGCATATAAATCATAATATTTCCATAACTAAAATGCTTGAATGGCCCTCTCTGGAATAAAGCCTTTCATAATTAGGTCTTTGTTGATTTCTTGTTTTCATCTTCTCACACTCCCAACTTACCTCTTCCTTAAAGCTATATAAAATCGTTTGTAGTTTTTTGGATTTGCCTACTCTTTTCTTGGTTCTGTGAGTTTGAGACTGCTGTTTCCTTTACCTGAAATGCTCTCCTCTCCCTGGAATATCTGAGTAACTCATTATTCAAAACTAGGCATCATCTCCTTTGTGATGGTTTCCAACCTCCTTCAGTAAACTGGACCCTGCATATTTGTCTCCTTACAATAATGTAAATTATACACACACACACACACACACACACACACACACACGATGCAAGTAAAACATGTGGACAGGGTATACACGAATGTACCATCTCTAAGACACTGCTATCTCTGAGTAGGGAAGAAAAAAATTATTGTATTTATAATTATTAATATTACTGTATTTGCAATGATTTATTTCTTAAAAAATAATCTGAAGCCCATATGGCAAAATGTTCAGATTTAATAAACTTGGGCAATGGGTATATAAGTGTTGGTTCTAGTTTTCTCTGTACTTTTTTTTATATGAGTAAAATATTTCTTGATTTAAAATAAATTAAAAAAATATAGAGCTTACAATTAAATCATGGAATAAATAACCAAATGAGTTTGTAGAATCTTTTCTTTGGGAGACTACAGAATCTCTAATTAGGAAAGAAAATCTTTAAGGTTACAAGTTATAGCTTCCACCACTCACTCTGTGTTCCAGACCACACTTAAGCATCTCCATTTACAGGAAACCCACGACCTTTCATTTCAGGAAGCCTATCTAAAATTCGTGTTCTGTTTTATTTGTACTTCTTGGAGGGCTATGATGTAGCTGTGGGTTATCTCTTTCCAACATTTCTTTCTCAATATGATTTTATTGATGTCTCTTCATCCTCCTTTTTCAGAATATGATCCAGAGTCTTTCTTAGTGTGTGGAGCCCAAAAGTGACCACCATCTGTGTAGAGACAAGCAGAAGCATTGCCTCATTCATTTCAGACACTGTACTTGTCTGACATAATCTCAGGTTTACATCGACACTTTTGAAAGTGTAATCATACAAATGGCTCAACTGAAGGCTGCTGCTGCCAAGTCTGGCTTCCTCATTCTGTATCTGTATAATTGAATCACTAGCCTTTCACATAGTGGCTAACATGAGAGGTTGGAAAAAAATGATAATTGAATTGAAACATTGTGTTGAATTATGATGACTCATTAATTATTTCTTTTTGGATACCGATATCCTGTTGGCTATGAGTCTGTGCAATTGCAAAACCATTCAGGCTGCTTTTTCTCCATCTTGCCCTCACGGGTGTCATGAGAGAACTTGTCAAAAGGTTTTCTGAAATCTAGATATACTATTTCTACTCTATTTCTCTGATCTCCCAGTATAGTAACTCTGTCAGTAGGAAATGAGGTTAGTCTGACAGGGCTATTCTTAGTGAGCTCGTGCTGAGTTTACCACTTTCTTTTCTAAGTACTCACAAGCCATTGTTTAAAAGAAAAATGTTCTAGAATCTTGTCCCAAGTCGATGTCAAGTCCAGTGCTCTGGAGTTCACAAATATACGTTCTTTCTCTTTTTATAAATCCAAATGACACTTGCCTGGATCCAATTTTCCAGGAACTCTTTTCCACTGTGGGATTCATTAACTTTAATTCAGGCATTTCCACAAGTTCTCTGAGTGCAAGTTCTCTGAGACTCGCTCCTCAGCCAAGAACTAGGATTCATCTGGAGGGGCACCTTTTAATCTCCTCACCTCTTTAAGAATACATCTATCATCTATTTGAGAAAGGAATAGGGAGTTGATTAGCCCAAACTGTAGTTGAGGTCCTGTTTGGCATGATGATTGATACTAAAGTGAATCAAGTCAGGTGAACAAAGTGTTATCAAGGGTTGCAAGCATGTGCAGAGATGTGCTAGATGCTTAGAAAATACAGTAAAAATAAAGATAAAGCCCCACACTTATAAATCTGATAGTCAGGTTGGGGAAAATAAGACTTCTAAAGTCCTAATCCACATAGTTCAATTTGCGAGCAAAGTTGAGGTTCAAAGGCTCAATCTTTGCCGTCAATAGGAATTTAAAAATAATTCAAGTTTTCTACTTATATTCCTTGGATCCTATCAAGTACACCCAGAGACTCTAGAAATACTCTTTAAAATCCCTTTCATTCCACTCCTCTCACATTACAATTGATCCCACACCCAACTCTACAATGCGCCTAAAAGCTCCAGCCTTTCAGAAGTGCCTATGCTTCTCTTGTATGCCTTCTCATCCCTCCTCTTTTCTTTCTGATTGTACATCTCAAAACCTCAGAACTGGTTTGCAACATGTCTCCTTTTGGAAGAAGAGGGCAGGGAAGAGACTGAAGGAGGCCAAGCCAAAGTTTTCATTCGTGGCATAGAGGGAATGTTGAGAACACCCATAGGTTAATAAGTTTTATGCTGAAGCAATAACACACAAGAAATAATAAAAACGTGGCATCAGATAATATGAATAAAGAGT
The DNA here is from genome assembly GCF_000956105.1 of Propithecus coquereli. Taxonomy (NCBI): domain Eukaryota; kingdom Metazoa; phylum Chordata; class Mammalia; order Primates; family Indriidae; genus Propithecus; species Propithecus coquereli. The sequence continues at coordinate 4,027,404 of NW_012134525.1, read as the reverse complement.
GGATTGTGTGGTAGACAGTAATTTGTAGAGAAATGAAAAAAATCAACCCAGACTCAAGAAGTCAAGGCATTTTGCGTGGAGGTAAAATTTAATCAGGACTTTGAACTGGCAGAGAAGGGAGAAAGTGTGTTGAAAATCTTTTAAGCGTTGCAATATAGCTATGGTATCTACTAGCTGCTTCTGTGGCTAGAGATTGCTGGCAAATTTTTAGCCTAGGTATAGGCTAAGAAAAACCTTCATGTGCGGTAAAGTCAGTATTTGAGTTGAAATACCGGTATGCCACTAGGAGATGGAAGGGGTAATGGGCTGCTGCTAATTTAGGCATTCGCATGACCAGGATTGATGGGAGAGGATAAGGTGGGACTGCAAAGGAGGACAGCACAGAGAGCAGCTGATCAAAAGCAAATAGTCCTTGGTCCTGGGATGTCTTTCCTACATGCTTTCTCCTATGTTAAGGGGTTCTCATTTATTGAACACCTACTTTGTGCCGTGAATGCTGCAAGGTACTTCAGGTATCTTCTCTCCATCATTCCTCTACAATCCTGTAAAATAGGTAATACAATCCTCATTCTACTGGTGAGAAGACTGAGCGCAGAAAGGTGAAGTTGTTTGCTCAAAGGTCACACCACTGCTAAATGGCAGAACCAGGGTTCGAACTCAGCTAAATCTGATTTCAAAGCTATCCCCTTTCCATTGCATGATGCTGTCTAGATTAAAATTAAACAGAACTCAAAGGGACTTCTCTTTTTGTCCTTATAAAATGTCTTATAATCAAAAGACAAAGCAGAATTTCATGCCATCTTTCAAACAGATTGCTATGTTCTGCTAGTTTTATTAAATATACTTTCACTTTTTATGTGATGAAATAAGTGTAATATAATTGTTTCAATGAAGTAATGTCACTGTATTACCGTGCACAGATGAAATGTGTTTTCACATAGGCATTCTATTTGGGAGTTAATAGTATCAGGAAAGTGAAATCTGCAAAGATAATGCCTTGCTACCTGATTATTTCCTGCATCAGAACAATGCCTGGTGAATGCCTGGCCCTTGGCTGAACTGAGTTTTCTAGTTATTAATGCAACAGGTGCTACAAAATGAGGTCTGTGAACTAAAGGCCAATTTTAGTGCAGAGGATAAAATGTGAAGCAATAGATAGCTCAGGAGAGGACGTGGTATATGGGGATATACTGTCCCTGCAAGCGACAGACGCACATTGCTGAGCAAGGGCTCTTCCAAAATGCCCTGGCCGTTAATCCAATCGGAACCCTGAATCTAAATTAAAGCAGGAAAAGAACAGCAGAAAGACAGAGCACCCATAACCTAGAGCAGAAAGGTCCCGAGAGAGAGAGCACTGCAAGAGCAATAAGCTTCTTTTTCTCTTTGTTTCTACTTGCTCTCATTTCTTTACAGGGATTTGGAGTGGCTAGGTAGAACAACTTGGGTTAAAAATGCAGATGTGTGCATGGGGGTCAGATTTGGGGAGGACAACTGACTGGAGACAACTAGTGATGCTAGAATATTCCTGTGTAGACAAAAAAGCTGTGTGTGTGTGTGTGTGTGTGTGTATAAGAGAGAGAGAGGGAGAGGGGGAGACAGAGAGAGAGGGAGAATTCACAACGTTTTCTTGTAATCTGCTTTACTCAGAGTCTACACAGCTAAAAAGTACCCTCACAGTAACATTTAGACTGGTGTATCGATAGGTTCAAACTCAAGCAGTTCTACATATAATTGATTGTTTCATTTTTACTTACACTGCATCCTTTTCCTAAATCCTATAATAGCCATGTTTTCCTTCGGTTAGTGAGATGCCCCACGGTTCCTCTTCATGTGTTATCTCCTTGTTGCAGCGGGTTAATAAGGAGTGTCCCTGGTGATCTTTATCAGATGGACTTAACAGCATAGTCTCCATATTTAGTTACTGTATGAACGGACATAAGAATCAGGAACTGTGTTAACTGAGACACCTTGAGCAATAGAGCAGATGTTTGGAAATGTGGGCTCTGTGTCAAGTCTGTTCTGGTGTAGATGCTTCCTAACGGTGTGACCGTAGACAAGTTCTCTGTGATCTCTGAGCTCTCTGTTTGCTCCTTTTTGAAATGTGGTCAATCATAACACCAATTTCATAAGGAAGTTTATAGGACTAAATTAAAGAGAATGCGAATGTTAATTATCTGTGTCAACTTGACTAGGCGATGGCATCTAGTGGTTTGGTTAAACACCAGACCAGATGTTGCTGCGAAGGTATTTTTTAGATGTGTAGACTTGGTAAAGCAGATCTCCATAATGCGGGTGGGCCTCATCCAATCAGGTAAAGGCTTTAAGAGCAAAGACTGAGATTTCCTTAAGAAAAAGTAATTTTGTTTCAACACTGCAACATAGAAAACCTGCTTGAATTTCCAGCCTGAATATTTTGGACTTCGGAATGCAACATTAAGCCTGAGCAAGAGCGAGACCCTATTTCTACAAAAAATAGAAAAATTAGCTGGGTGTGGTGGTACTCAGGAGACTGAAGCAGAAGGATCACTTGAGCCCAGGAGTTTGAGGTTGCAGTGAGCTATGATCACGTCACTGCACTCCAGCCTGGGTAACAGAGAGACCCTTTCTTAAATAAATACATAAAAGAATGCAACATTAACTCTTACCTGAATTTTTAGCCTGTCTGCTCTATAGACTTCTGACTCACCAATTACTTAGGAGACAATATTATATATATAAATATATAAAAGGAGAGAGAGAGAGACAGAGAGAGAGAGAGAGAGAGAGAGAGATCCTATACATACACATATCCTATTGATTCTATTTCTCTGGAGAACGTTGACTAACACAGGAAATAAAGCACTTGGCACACTTCTTCCTGGCACACAAGCCTCCATTATATGAGAAGCTATTATTATTAAACTTCCTGGATCCTAGATTTCTCATTTATACAATGAGGGAGTTGAGTCAGCAGTCTCTGGGGTATTATCCAACTCTAACATTCTAAATACTCACAAAACTTAATATAGAGTCCTGCATCATAAAAATTATCCTTATGGAGAGGGAAAACAAATTAAAGTGCCCAAACCATTTTCTATTGATTTTTCAGACTTAACTGCAGAACTATTTATGTATTACTACTGGTTTTACATTTCAAAGTGTGCTTAGAAGAATGTCCAATGTGTTCTTCATAAGTTGAATATAAAGAGAAATTTTGTGATGTTCCCCAGAGATTATCACATTCAAAGAGAACTGTGTTCTTAAGCTTGTTATATCATAGGCTGGGAGTTGTTGGTCCAGTGGGAAAATTCAGATAAGAGATTGGGAAGGAAGTTTCATTCTCTGGGAACCAGTGCTGTGTGATAGATTTCACAGGAGAAAAGTGTAATGGGAGGTGGGAATTAATAAGGTAAAAGTAGAGTTTCAATTTCTGGGTTTGTTTTGTTTACTTATTTTTCTTTACAGGATAATAAAACTTTTGGAAATAATGCAAATATTCATTTATGAATCTTCTTATCTATGTTGGAATACTCCCCTCCACCACTGAGCACGTACTCTCTTATATTCTCCTTTTTCAGAATTTGTTACCTCCTGAAATGTTTGTCATTTTGTTTTTTGTTTGTCATTCCCATTAGAATATAGGACCATGAAAGCAGATACTTTGTTTGCTATATTCAGTACTGTATCCTGAGAGTCTATAACTGTATTGAGGATGCAGTAGATACTCAGTAAATATTTGTTGAATATGCAAAAATAGCTGGAAACAAATTTCCTATTTTCCACCACTTTGACAATAAATATTGTCATGCACTGAGAATAACCTCCATAGTTGCATTATTTATTCTTTTTAAACATTTATTTTA
>NW_012134525.1:4021458-4021852 GCF_000956105.1 Propithecus coquereli | reverse complement strand
TGTTTGTTTATTTATTTATTTATTGCTCAGGATTGCTTTGGCTATTCAAGGTCTTTTGTGGTTCCATATAAATTTTAGGATCATTTTTTCTATTTCTGTGAAGAATGTCATTGGTATTTTTGGTAGAGATTGTATTGAATCTATTGACGTTTTGGGTAGTATGGACCTTTTCTTTCTTTTTTTAAATTTAAATAGATTTAGGAGGTACAAGTGTTTTTGTTACATGGATGAACTGTATTACATAATGCTGAAGTCAGGGCTTTTAGTGACATTTTAACAATATTAATTCTTTTAATCCATGAGTATGGGATATCTTTCCATTTTGTGTGTCCTCTTTAATTTTTTCATCAGTGTTTATTATAATTTTTCTTGTATAAATCTTTCACTTCTTTGG
>NW_012134525.1:3990608-4020427 GCF_000956105.1 Propithecus coquereli | reverse complement strand
ATATTTATGGATTTTTTTTCATTTGTTTACTTGTTTGTTTTTTAGGTGAGATCCCTTGTTTGGAAGAAATTTTGATTATTTTAGGCACCATGTTGAGCTTTGCCTCCAGGCTCCAGTGGGTGAGTTTGCAGTTTAATGGATATTCTGAATATTAGTCCTTTGTTAGTTATATGTGCTGCAAATGTCTTCCCCCTTTTATGGCTTATTGGCTTTATTAAAAAACTTTTTTTTTAATGATGTCTTTTGGGGAAACAGATGTTCTTAATTTAAGATAGTCAAACTTATTAATTTTTCCTTTTTGATTTGAATTTTTAAATCCTTGCTTCAGACATTTTTTTTCCCAACACCACAGTCTTAAATATATTCTCCAGCATTTTCTTCTAAAAATTTAGCTGTCTTGCCTTTCATACTTAAATTAATTTGGTGTTGATTTTTGAGCACATGACGAGATCGAGATACAATTTTTCAAAATATGGATCTCCAATTGTCACAGCCTCTCTGGAAAGTTCATTACTACTCTGCTGATCTACATTGCCCACTAACAAATATCACGTTAGTCAGTATGTGTGGATCTGTTTTTGGACTGTTCTTTTCCATTGATCAGTTTGTCTAAACATGTTTCAGTCCCAAAACATCTTTATTCTACGATTAGTTTCGATATCTGCTAGATCCTTTTCAGGAGTTTTTCTTTGCTTTTTCATATAAATTTTGGCATTACCTTTTCAAGGTTCACCAAAAAGTGGCATTTTTATTAGAATTACTTTGGATCCATATATAAATTCTAGCAGAATTAACATTTTTATAACATTGAGTTTTTAAATCAATGAAAATAATATACCTCTCTATTTCAGGTTTCCTTTAATGTGTTTCAATACAGTTTTATAATATTCTCCAGGAAGATCTTATGTTCTTTGTTAGAATTATTTAAAAACTTTTATATATATTTCTTATCTGATTGAAGTGGTATCTTTTTAAACACTACATTTTGAAACTTCTTACAGATGAAATAAATGCAATTGCTTTTTGTATATTGATTCTGAATTCAGCAAACTTGCTATACTCATTTACCTTTGTGCTTTCAATATGAAAAATACCAACTTGCTTCCTTCTTTTCAACTCATATCTTTATTTGCTATAATGCACCCTCTAGGACATTGGGTGCAATGATGAATAGCAGTCAATCTTCCTGATAGTAAAAAAAAAAAAAAAAAAAAACAACTTTCAACATTCTACCATTCAGGATGATGTTTATTGTAGGTTTTTTGTAGATAATGTAATTGTAAGTGGATGTTGAATTACACAGAGTGCAATTTATGTATCTATTGAGATAGTGATTTATCACCTTTAAATGTTTAAAATGGTAAATTGCATTAGTTGATTTTTCTAATGTTAAAATGACATTAGTATAGTATTGCTGATATAAACTCAACTTGGTTAAAATGTATTATCTTATTTATACACTGATGGATTTGGTTTGTTGACATTTTATTAGGAGTTTTTATCGAGGTGAGCGAATGATATTTATCTATGATTTTGTTGTCTTCTATGGTTCTTGTCAGATTTTACTATCAAAATTATGTTGGCTTCATAAAATGAGTTAGAGAATGTTCTTTATTTTACCTACTTAGATTTAAAAAAAATAATTGGAATTTCTTGATTGTTTTGTATAAGCCATGGGCAAATTTGTCTGATGTTGATGTTTTATGGTAAGATTTTAAAGTATGGTTTCAATGACTTTCAATGGCTATAGGGCCACTGAGGCTTTTTTTTTTTATTTCTTCTGCAATCAGTTTTGATGTAGTGTATTTTCTTGCAGCTTGTCTATCTCATCAAAGTTTTCATATTTATTGACATCAAGTTGCTCCTCTTATCCTTTTATTATCTTTTTAATGTTGTAGCATCTATAGTTTTGTATTTATTTGCTCATAATGTGGCTTATTTGTACAATCTAACTCTTGTCTCTTGATCAGAAGTTGGTCTGTTGTACTGGTCTTTTCAGCTAATGCCTTTTCAATTTGTTGTTTTCTATTTTATTTCTGCCCTTATCTGTATTATTTCCTACTTTCTATGTTCTTTGTTTTTTTTTTCTTTTCTGATTTCTCTCTTTAATTTCTTATGTTTGACACTTAAGTCATTTTTAGGTTTCCTTCTCTTTTTCTGGTACAAGTATTTATATGCATCTGTTTCTCCCTGAGTACCCCTATAACTGCATCCCACAAGTTTTGAAACATAGTATTTTCATTATCATTTGGTGATAAATATTATCTGATTTCCACAATAATTTCTTCTTTGACCAATGAGTTATTAAGAAATGCTTTTTTAATTTTGAAAACTGCAGGTTTTTCCAGTTTTACATATATATATTTACTGATGCATAATAGGCGTACATAGTTTGGGGGTATATGTGATAATTTAATACATTCATAAGATCAAATCAGTGTACTTAGCATATTCACCACCTTAAATATTTATCTTTTCTTTATGCTAGAAACATTTGAATTATTCTCTTCTAGCTATTTGAAATATACAACAGATTATTGTAAACTATAGTCACCTTGCTGATTTATCTAACAGTAGGTCTTATTTCTTCTGTCAAACCATATATTTGTACCCATTAATTTTTTAAATTAATTTCTAACTTAAATGGTGACCAGAGAATGTGATCTGCTTGATTTTAACATTTGAAATTTATTAAGACTTACTGGCCAGGTATGTGGTCATTTCCTAGCAAATATTTTTATATGTGTGAAAAAATGTGTGTTTTGCAGTTTTTAGGTGCGGTGTTCTATATATATCCAGTCATCAAACTTGTTAATTCTGTTTTTCAAAACTGCTATATTCTTATTGATTTTTATCTGATTAGCAATATTACTCAGGTATTAATCATTGTATTAATTAAAATTTCTTACTGCAATGGAAGCTTTATGTATTTCTTTTTTAATCTTGTGAATTTTTGTTTAATATATGTTAAGATGATCTCATTGATGTATACAAGTTTAGAATTGTTATCTTCCTGGTCACTTGAAACTTTTATTATATGTTGACACATTTTTTATCTGTAGCAATACTTTTGTTTAACATCTAATTTGTCTGATATTCATATGAGTGTGCCAACGATCTTTTGGTTTAGTTTTACATCTTTTTAGATTCAATCTTTTTGAGACGTATGCTTTAGCTATGTGTCTCATCAGAAACATAAAGCCATATTAAACAATCTGTCTAACAATCTTGTTAATTAGAATGTTGATCCCATTTACATTTATTGTAATTACTGACGTGCTTGAACATTGTTTCTAGCAATTTATTTTGTGACTTCTGTTTGTCTTGCCTTATTTATGTCTCTTTTCTCTTCCTTCTTGACTTATTCAGGACTGATTTTTTGTTCCTCATTCTTTTTCTACTTGCTATTCTATTGGTGTAGAGGTTATTCCCTATATGTCTTTCCATTTAGGGCTTCTTTGTAAATATTATAATGCATACTTCTCAAAGGCCAAAGTAACTCAGTATTTTTACCCTTCTCCCCCAAAAATGCAAGAACCATTTCACATGTTAACTTTCATCACCTACCCCCCAATCATCTCCTTGTGATTTCTGCACTATTGCTGCTGTGTATATTGGTGCCATTTCTTTTTTTTCTCTAACCACATGAGACATTGTTGTTTTTGTTTTACACAGTCGATGTCTGTTTAGATTTTCCCATGTGTTTATTGTTGTCTTTGTCCGTCATTCTTTCTTGAGTCTTAATGTTTTCATCTGGGATCATATCACTTCTGCCTAAAGTACTCCTCTCGGAATTTTATTGTGATTTCATGTTTCTATTGATGTCGGATTCCAGCTCTTGCTCCTTTATTGGTAACCTGTCTCTATTCTTTGTCTGATTGTAAGATAATTTTATTGTATTTGGTGTCTTCAGTTAAATCATGATGTCTTTAGGTGTGATTTTCTTTTTATTTATTCTGCTTAGGATTTGTTGGGCTTCCTGAGTCTGTGGTTTGATGATTCTAACCATTCTAGGAAATCATCGGCTGTTTTTTTAGCACGTTCTTTCTCCTTTCCCTCTGGAACTTGAATTAGACATATATTAACTGTCTCTTTCTATCCTCAGTGTCTCTTAACTTCTCTTTCAAATTTTCTATGTCTCTTTCTCTCCTATATTTTGAATATAATCTTTTTTTTATCTTCCAGCTTACTCTATCTTTAACCATGTGTAATTTATCTATTAATTATCCATTGTTGTGTAACTAGTTACCCCAAAGCTTAAAAGCATAAAACAAAAATTTGTTATCTCTTACTGATTCTGAGAGTCAGGTGTTCAAGAGTTGCTCAGCTGTGGGGTTTGGGCTCAGGATTTCTCATGAGGTTGCAGCTGAGCTGTAAGCCAGTGATGCTGTAATCATCTCAAGGTGCTGAAAGATCCACTTCCAGGCTCACTCATTTGGCTGTTGGCAGGAGGCTTCAGTTTCTCACTGGCAGTTTGGCTTCCACCAGAGTGAGTAATGAGAGAGAGAAAGGAGGGGAAAGCGTGAGACTGAGAGGCAGAGGCAGAGAGAAGGAGAAGGAGAAGAGGGGAGGAAGAAAGGAGGGAGGGAGGGAGAGGGCAAGAGAGGGAGAGAGGGAGGGGGAGAGAGAGAGAGAGAACCCAAAACAGAAGCCATGGTATTTTTTAAAACCTAATCTCAGAAGTACATACCATCACTTGTACCATTTTTTGTTGGTCACACAGACCAATTCTGGTACATTGGTAGGAGTGGACCACACAACACTGTGAATGTCAAGAGGTGGAGATTATTAGGGGCCATCTTGGAGGCTATCACAACAGTAAAAACTATCCATTGAATTTTTTATGGAAATGATTCTATTTTTCATTTCTGGAGTTCTGTTGGTTTTTTTCCCCCTCAAATCTGCTTCTGCTTTACTCATATTTTTAATATCTACTTTTGTTTTTAAAATATACCAAATACATTTATTTTATATTCTGTGTCTAATAACTCTAGTAACTGAAGAATTTGCTGGTCAGAATTTTCTGCCTGTTGTTTCTTCTGGCTGTCACTCTGTGTCTTGATCCCATGTCTGTCTCATTTTTGTATGTGACTTTATTTTTCTTAGAACTTCATCTATAGGAATTCTTCAAGAACGAATTTGGGGCATGTTCTTCCAGAGAGAATTGCATTTGCTTTTGTCAGTTATCAGGGAGCAGTTTTAGCCCAGGACCAGTTTAAACACAATTTCTGGCTTGAAATTTCTTTTATATCACCCAGGTAACACAAATTCAGGCTACAAACCTGCATGGATATTAGTTTATGTTTATAAATAAGGGGAATTTCCCCCTTGCAATCAGTATCAAATGTGAGATCAACAATTATCCTTCTTCACTGTCCCAGCTACTGTCCCATGGGAGCCTGAGCAGGAGGATGGCTTGAGCTTGACAGAGGCTGCAGTGAGCTATGTTAGCACCATTGCATTCCAGCTTGGATGGCAGAGTGAGATCCCATCTCTTAAAAAAAATATCCTTTCACTCTCTTGAATTAGGTTTATTTCTAGTTTACCCTCTTGACACTAAAGTTGAATGCTTTGGGGATTGCAACTTAATGCAGAGCAGTCTTCTATTAGATTGCTTACTATGAGCAGGGACATAGCCTTTGTCCTCTGTATCCTTCAATAGTGTGAAGCTAAAGCTCCAGTTTACCTGCAGCAAATGTGCCCAGTGCTCTACTTCCCTGCCTGGGTTTCTACTTTTGCCTAGTTTTTGGCCTATGAATATAACTCGGTAGCTCATCAATGTGTTAAAAACAAAAATAAAAACAAAAAGGTATTCTTAAAAATATATTTTATCCAACATTTGTAATTATTTTTAGTTGGAAGGGTTCGTCTAGGAACTTCATCCCCCTTGCTGCTGGAAATGAGTTTTCTGCTCCTCATCACTTCCCAAGTTTTGTTGTACTTTATTAAGGTAAAAAGCTCAGAATTGGAATATAGTGACAGACTGCATGTTGTCCTTTTACTATTTTTTGAAGATTATGTTTTAGAACAGTATGCAAAGATTATTCTCTTGCATGTTGGTTTTCACAGTAGATATTTAGAAAAGATGTCCAACTTTTCTGGGATTTAACAAGATTTCTGCAGCAGAATCTGCTGGCCTTGGAGAAATTTAACTTCTTTATGTTAGTAAGTTTATATTCTGAAGTTTTGAAATTTTTAGACTAGATAATTATCTGAATAGGAATCTAAATTATTGATTTTTCCAAATACAAAAGGATGGGCTAATGATGACAGAGAACCTTTTAAACCTATGATTTCTTGAGTATTCTTGACATTATAATTTCTCTTTCATGGTTTCATCTTTCACATTAAATACCCAATTTTAAATTCCATTGTCTAATTGATTTAATGATTAAGAAAATGTTCCTGATATTCAGCTTAAATTTTTCTTCCTAATTTATTCCCATTACTCCTGGTTAAATCTTGAATAACTAGGATTGATGAAGCACTGAGTACTAATTAATTGATCGCTAAAGCATTGTGGTATTATCCGACTCTGCCATGAATTCTCTTAGTTTTGGAAGCTGTTTTAACAGTAAATTGCAGTGTAAGGCTGTTTGTTGTTATTTCTTGGTGTTTTTCACAAACAAGTTAGTTTTAATATTTTCCCCAAAGATGCCACATGTAGGCATAAACTAATAAAAGGTGCAATTTTTACATAGTTTTTTCACTGTTCTTCTCTAGTAGAGTTTATCATATTTGTGGAATAGGCTTTCAAATCTAAGTGACCCTCAGGGAACCACTTTTCTGAGTAGAACTTATGGATACCACTTGAACATCAAATGACTCACTGAGCATGCTGCCATTTCTGGATCCAAAGCTTCCTCAGTTGTTTCTTACTCTAAAGTCTTCTTATGCTTTGCATTGCATGACCGAGTACAGCCCTGTATGGTTTCCTTTGGTGAGTTTTTTTAACCCCAATGTGATTAAAGCTCCTTCCATGAGAACCTTATGACATCCTCCACTTTCCAAGGATTGTGCTGGGAAATGCAACAGTAAGCATTTAGTTAAGGTAAAAGTGTGCTCTAAATATCCAGGATAGTGATAGTAACATTGATTCTGAAATCAGGAAGGTTCCTCAAAGGAAGTGAGGTTTGACCTGAATCTAGATAGTTAAATAGGATTTAGGAAAGTGGAGGAGAGAAGACAGACTTTTTAAACAGAAGGCACTGACTATGCAAATTCACCAAGGCAGGGCTGTTTGAGAACTTCCTGGTGGTGGGATATAGGGTATGTAGGTGAGGCAGGCAGGTTCAAGTTCCAGAGTACCTGGTGTGCCATACGTGGAATTTAGTTTTGGTCTTGAATGAGATGGGGAGTTTGTAATGTGAGGCTCCATAAGTATTTGCTGTTGATGATGTCAATGACATTTTATATAAAGAAATTTTAAATTCATCTAAAAGGATTGATTTGAGTGGAAGAAAAATATTTAGACCTTTTATTTACCACACATATTTTGGTTTGCAGGCTGTTGAAAAATTCCACATCAAAAACACTGTCTTGCATCCCTCTGTTCAGATATTTTTTGAGGTCCGATTTATGAGAGACACTCTCGTGGGAACTTTTGTTTTCTCCCTGGTTAAAAATGCAGCATGACTTGGGAAAAACAAAACAAAACAATGTGGATTTGACAGCTCTTTCAATTGTTAGATACTTAGCTGACCTGGAGGGGCTGCTAGATATTGCTTTTCACATCTATGTGACAGACAGGTGAGGCACGTCACTCGCTGTAAGGAAAAGGACGAGATGAAAAGGGTAGGCTTTAGTTTTGGGATTTGAATGTTAATTATTAATGGTAGGATGGAAATAGAATATGTTTTTATTAATTTATCAATTTCTTTTTTCATTTTATTTATTAACCTTTAGAAAAATGCCTTTTAAAAATATTATATGGTACTGAATGTCTTTTTAGTAACCTTCTAGAATTTTAAGTACTCTATCATCATTCTGATGAGATCTGGGAAATGTTGCCTTGTAAGTGCCTTATCTTGGTATTGTATTAAAACATGACTGTGGCGTTTATAAAATTACCTCGGAGTAGTGCCCAAAGGATTCTTCTGGTTTTCTCCTTTCCCTGCTAATGAGCAGCATGTGGGAAGGGAGTAGGGTCAAGGTTATTCAATAATGTTTGTGCATAGTTTTTGTTGGCCAAGGTGGGATTTACTTTGATACACTCAGAATTTATTGGTTGGTAACTATATTAATGAAAGAAAATAATTTTTTTCCCCTTCTGGGAGCTCTGTTAGAATTACCGTGAGTTCTTTTATGTACTGTTAATTTACTTTTAGATTAGTGGGTCACAAATGTTTCGCACCTTTTTTCCTTTCATCCCTTCCTGACTGCTTACTCCAGTATGTTGGGGAGGAAAGAAAAATGTGCTCAAGGAGAGAGAAGGTTGAAGGTGAGAGATAGGGAAGATACAAGAAAGGAGAGAGGAGAGCGGGAAATAAAAAACGAAAGGAGAGGAGAAAAAGAAAATGAGAAAAGACATTCTCTTTCCTATCTTTCAGCATTTCAGTTTATTAGACACATATTCATGGAGCAATGCCTCAGGAGTATAGAGGAATGAAGGCTGACTTACTGGTTACTAAGCAAGAAAATTCAAACTAACTCATGGCCTCTGAAACAGTTTGAGAGGGCAACTGTAAAGAAAAGTAATAGGACTAAAATACATTGGACACATGGCTATAACTTTCATTTGAATGAAGGTAAAATATATTCATAGTTTATGTCCTTTTTGATTAACATCTTGAGATGTATATGTGTACACACATAGGCATATTTTATTTACAGCTTTATTTCAGCAGTCATCTGGCATCTAAACCACCTTTTGAAATATTGCCAAAGGTCAGAGAAACAATTCTAAAGTTGGTAATAATAGAAATTAAAAGGTAAAAGAAATGGAAAAAGACAGTTTTCCACAGTGATATCAAATTTTATTTTAATTTTGTAGCCTGAAGTTTAACACAAAAGATAAATCTTTCCCGACAGCATAGACTAAGGAATATATCATATCAACTTGCAAGTTATTAACTGAGTTTTTTTCAAGACAGATATCACCTCAGTAACTGCTCCAAATGCATTTACTTTATTTTAAAGGTTGTTCTTTCCATTATTAATGCCATACTGAATCACAGAGCCATTTATGATGAAATGTGCTACTCTAAAAATCCTGTAAATGCATCTGCAATGGTTGCTGATATGTTTCAACTCATCCTAAAATATACTGCAAATTTTTGGAGGATGTTTTTATCTTACTGTATATTCTCTGCAGACTGTTAGAGTCCAATTTATTAACTCTCTGGAAGGTGAAAGCTATGCTTGAATAAAGTGACACCAATATTTGTTAGATTTGGCTCAAATTAGGTGTTTTATGAGATAACAGCACAATTCCAGACTTAGAATGTCTTACATCAATAACGATTCTGGTGGAGGTAGTGTAGACAGGTTTAATGAGCTTCAAAAGGGATTTCTTTGCTCCTTAAAATCAGAAAATGTATCTCCTACTATATTTGCAGTGTCCCTACAGAAACTGGTAAATTTTACTTAAAGAAAAAGGCTTTAATCAATCCCATAAGTGATTTTAAAACTTATCCATCTGTAAAGATGTACGGAGAAGTAGTGTTTTTCTTTGGGACATAATAATGAAATTTGCTTACTGACAGAAATAAACAGAGAGAGATCTGGTATTTGGAGGGCACATGACACTTTTTCAATCTCTCAAATTGGCCCCCATGCTCTTTTAGTTCCCTCATCAATATTTTTTTTTCCCTCTTCTTGCCATTCAAGTAAAAATAGGTCTGATCTCTACTGTAGCATTAGTGAAAACTTTGCATGCCTTGGCCTTCATGTTTTCAGGGGATGAGGGTCAGTTTTTCATTGATTTAACAAATGTTTATTGAGGATCTATTATCTTTAAGTACTAAGTGGTTTATAAGGCTACAGCAATGAGCAAGACTCAGTTCTTAATCTAATAAGTTTGTATTCCAGTGACAGATACCATCTCTCTTGGGCTAGCTGAGGATGTCTAGAAGTTCCTGGGTGGGCTTTGGTCACCTCATTCCCCCCACATACTTTTTTCAGAAGTAGAAATTCCTTTAGAAGGGGTGAAAATGTCTGCAAATAATGATATGACTCTTTTTCATTGTCTTTTTTCTTCATGTGCATTCTAGGTGTCAGGAAATTTTCCTGAAAGAAATGACATAACATTAATTCTTCTTGATTTTTTTCTTTTGCAATTTATGTTAGCCCCAAACAGGTGCACAAACGTGGGCCTCTTAGGAATCTCAAGATTCAAAAGGGATATATATGTAAATACTCCATATGCAAAGGAAGGCACAAACCAGACTATATCTAGAATATTTTCAAAACCAGCAACCCACAATCTTTGTTACTACAATATTTTGGTTCTGCTTCAAGCAATTTCTTCCACCTTGTATAATTATGGCACTGAATAAATGTTCAACATTAAAACAGTTACTGCTTTTCAGCTCCAGGGTGGCTGTGTTTCAGAACTGAGAGAAGCATGTGCCTCCTGGATGAAAGGTGTAGTATAAATGCAACTTATTACCATTTTAGGCAGAATTCCCAGGCTGGCATTTAGCAATTAAAAAAGCCAAGCTAAACAAGCCCAGGAGATCAACATTCCCTTTTCTTCCAACCCAAGATGCTCAGTTATTATGGAAAAATCACTAGAAAGCTCCACTGTCCTTCAGTGACTCTCTTTGGAACCTCTAAAGCAGCACAGGCAGGAAGCGAGAGAATTATTTTTTTTTCATTTCTGTTAATCAATGAAGAGTTTAAATGAAGAGGTACAAATGACTCTTTCAAGAGTTTGTCAAAGCAAAATTCACAGTAGAAAAGATTTACTGATTTTTTCCTCTCAATAGAATAATCTCTCTTGATATTTCCAGGCCTTTATCTTCTCTTCAAAGAGCACTCTGGCCTAAGCTTAGGTTTGCAAGGTGCACGGCTGAGGTAAAGATAATCTTCATAGGAAAATGCAGATTTCGAAAGATAGATTTCTGAGAGAGCATGGTTGAGCAAAATAGATATTTCCATAACTCAAAGAAAAGAAACTCAACATTTTTTAAACCTTGTATACTGGTGATTCCTGACTGAGTGATAAATGAAAAATACTTTCCTCAGAGATACATATTCTTTTTTGTTTGGATTCAGAACTTTACTATGAGAGTAAGATTTTCTCCCAGACATTGTTACCTTTAAATAGTCAGTATTTTTTCTGCCTATTGTCTCCCAAGTTCAAGGTTATGTACTCTTCGGCTAGGGTGTAAGGTATCTGCACTTATAAGTAAATAAATGTGAGATTGCCTTTCCAGGGACTGCCATGATCATCTTTCTAACATTGTCTAGCTAACGAACCTGGGAACTCTAACCTTAAGGCCAAATTATCTACCATTAGTGACTTGTGTTTGGATAAATCACACCAATGGATAGATGATGATAATTTTTATCATCAAAACAAGTGCATTAAAGTTGTAAGTATATGAACCTAAATTTAGCTTGAACGCATTTAAAAATGTTTTCTCTATAATTTTCTTGTGAATAAATAACAACAAAATGGAACTATGCGCTACACTAAGGGTAAAAGTATCTTTCAGATGAAGACCTTGTTATCTTTTAAAATATTTTTTTTCCCTTTTGCTATTTCTTACCTACCATAAATGTGAACTTGGTTTCACTTTTTCCTCAAATCTTGAGCTCAAGTGCTTCATTTGTTGTTTTTCCTGGAGGGCAGCAACTCATTACATGCTAAAGGATATTTTAGAGTATTACATACCCAGAAAAAAAAGCACACACAAATACTCAGTCATAGCTCTTCCTTCAAAGTCAATATTTATGTTTATTTCTCTCAGGCTTAATGAAAATTAGATTGAGCAAAGCAGGCACTGGGAGGACGTTGCATTCATAAAGCAATTGCATGATGCAAGAGTACATGGATACATGTCACTATGCATTTATCAAAAACCCATGGAAGTTTATAGCACACGGAATGAGCCTTAATATATATAAATTTTGAAAAATCATTTAGAAGATTGGAGGACCCTAGGATGGAATGCAGAATATGACAAAAGAATCTTAACTGTGTTATAATGTATGAAACATCTCTAAAGGGATGGTGGGAGGTGCTGACCTAAGTAACTTTGAAAATGAGTAGAATCTGTAAGAATAAGAACAAACATAATGTAGATATAAGTGCCGTACCCTAATTGATAAAGTTATTTCCCACAGAGGTACAGTTATGAATTCTGAAACCATTATACATACATACTGGAACTGAACAATTAAGTAAATGATTGGCAAATGGTAGGAGCCAGGTTTCTCATTTTTGAAGTGAAATGTTACAGCTAAACAAGGTAGGAGGCTACAATGATCTGTATCCTAATGGACTAGAGTTGTAGACATCAGTGTAAACTTATGTTTAGGTTAATATAAATGCAGATGATTACACATAGAAATATTTATAATTGTGTATATATTCATGGATGTGTTAGTACACACACACATTTCTTCTTGCTCTGTGCTATACACTGAATGTTTTTGTCCCTCTCCTCAAAATTCACATGTTGAAACCCCAATCCCCAATGTGATGCTATTTGGAAGGCAGCTAGGTAATGAGGGTAGAACCCTTATGATGGGATTATAAAAAGAGAGCAGGAGAGCTTGCTTCCCCTCTCTCCCTGCCCCGTGAAGATGTGAGAAGGCAGCTGTCTACATGCCAGGAAGTAGGCCTCACCGGAATCCACCTATGCTGGCACCCTAATCTCAGACTTCTACCCTCCAGAACTGTGAGAAATAAATGTTTATTATTTAAGCCATCCAGTGTAAAGGATTTGGTTACAGCAGTTTGAACAGACTAAGACATTCTACCAGCTGAGTGAGCCTGCAAGAAATGACATCCCAGCAGCCATGAGTATACCTAGAGTCTAGCTCTTGGTTTCTAATACCATTCTCCATTTAAAAATAACCCAGGGATCCTTGGAGAAATGACTGATTCCAGGACTGGGCAGAAAATGCACAAGATGAGCCTGGAGCAATTTGTGGTGCCAGCAAGCAAGAAAGGATGGGGTATGTCAGAAAGGATACAGGGGCCAACTGAATAAGCTCCCTATGCGAAGCTGGAATGATGTAAACAACAGAAAAGGAGTATTAGATTATAACACAAAGTATGAAATAACTATTTATGAGTCCATACTTACATAAAACAATGTTTGAATAAATATATACATGGGGGGAATAGAAAAATCTGCCGTGCGGAATAACTCCAAATAAGATATACTATATAGTGGAGATGCTCTGCTCCCAAGGAGGTGGAGTGTAATTCCCACTCCTTGAGTGAGGGCTACACATAATGACTTCCTTCCAAAAGAAAGAGGTGGGAAAGTGTAACTTAACAGTGGGGAAACCTGACAAACACGATCTTAGCCAGGTGATCAAGGTTAACATCATAGTGAAAAGTCACATTGCTAGTATGTATGCTCTACGTGGTGTGTAAAAATGGCATTTTACCTCTGTGGTCTTCTTCTCCCAAACCAGTATGTCTGGTTTAATTATGGGAAAAACATTAGACAAATCCCATTTAAGGGATATTCTACAAAATCCCTTCTCAAACTGTCAAAGTCAACAAAAACAAGGAAAGTCTCAGAAACTGCCAAAGCCAACAGAAGCCCAAGGAGATGTGACCGCAAAATGCAGTGTGGTATCCTGCATGGGATCCTGGAAGAGAAAAAGGTAAATTAGGTAAAAACTAAGGAAATCTGAATACAGGATGGACTTCAGTTAATAATGTATCAATATTGACTCATTGATTTTGACAAATGGACCATGATAATATAAGATGTTAGCAAGAAGAGAAACTGGGTGTGGCGTACACAGGAACTCTCTGTACTATCTTTGCAATTTTTCTATCAATCCATTACTATTTTAAAATTAAAAGATTATTTAAAAAAATCTGGCTAGGGCACTATTTAATCTTGGAGAACAAAGTCACTGCCCTGTCACAGTTCTTTGGCATAGTTGTTTCAAGAGTTCCCTATTTCTTCCAACACTGAGTAGAAGCTCCAAACCTGCCTTAGAACCTGTCCATAATTTGGCCACAAATTTGTTGTATCATTTTTTTCTACATTATTTCTCTCTTACTAAACTGTAATGCATTACTAGTACTCTAGTCAGACCGGTATCTTCACTGCAGATTTTAGTTTTCCCTTTGTCTGGACTGCCCCACCTGTTTTTCAGATCATACCTACTCTCACTGGTGTGCTGGTTCATAAAAATGGAAAAAAAAATCCCCAATTTGTAGTGTTTGCCCATTTATGTGATGTAAATGCACCCACCACGGCTGATTTTAAGTTGCGAATGGTTTAACAATTAGCTAGAAAAATTCCTAAATGTTTAATAACCTGCTGTCACAGATGTAAATATGTACCACCTCCTTTCAGACAGCCTCAGTTCCCTTTAAAGTCGTTCTCTGCTAAACTTCTGTTTCCCAAGCACCTTTGAAGACAGTTTATTGTATAGTACTTATTGGCATTTATGAAGCAGTCCCAGGAATCTTGAGGAGCTATGTTAGAACACTGGCTCTGCTACTTAAGAGCCATGTACATTTGAGAAATTACTTAAATGTTCTGAGACTCAATTTCCTCATCTGTAAAATGGGAATAATAACACCTTCCCTACTTGCCTTCCAGAGCTGATTGTAAGGATGGAATAATATATCATGAAAATATTTTGACAAAAGTGCTGTGTAAATACAGGGTGCTAATACTATTATCTACTGTAAAGTAAATGTATATGTCCCAAGTTTAGTAAGAGGAGATATTTCACTTGTTCAACAAATGTGTACTATTTTACTACCACATGTTAGACTCTCTTCTGGGCATTGTTCTCTCTGAGATGAACTGATTTTATGGAGCAATATTAGCTTAAGGATAGGGTAAAGGTTAATGAATGAGGTTCTTGGGGCAGTTATCCAATGATTCTGAAAGTAGAATTTCAGGAAAAGTATGAGACATTGAAGTATATTGAACAGGAAGCAAAGGCAGAAAAGGCCCATCATTTGGAGAATTAGCTATTTTAGCCTAAAGTAGCTGGTTGTGCACCAAGTAGGGTCTTTACAAAATGGAGCTGAGGGGCTTAATTCACTCCGTCTGATGTTTCACACTGTGGTTAAGTATGTGGACATAGGAATTTGTCTGCTGAGTTTTGCATCCTACCTATGCCTTTTATTAGCTGTGTCACCTTGGTCTAGCTACTTAACATTTTGAACCTCTGTTTCATGATCTCTTTGAAATAATAATTATCTCTGCATGATAACGTTTTCGTAAGGATAAAATGTGATAATGAATGTAAAAATATTTAGGGAGTTGTCTGGCACGAAGTGCTTGATATAATCCCTGAAAGTTCTGCATGAATTGTGTATTCTTACAGTTCCAAGTGCTAAGGTCAGAACCAATGGAACGTCCCAGGTGAGTTACTTCTTTCACTGTGTATTTGTATTTGTTTGAGTTAAGATTAATCTTCTCTGGACACAGCCAGTTTCCTAACTGATTGAGTCCCTGTGATTTTAGGCAGACCACTTTAGCTCTCTATGTAACAGCTTCTTTTCTGTTAAAGGTGGTATTTAGCTAACTAGCTAGTAGAATTGCAAAGTCACAATTTACTTTATATAAAAATGGCAATACCCAAGTCAAGTTCTTCACCTAAGAGAGGACTACATATACCACAGATACATAGTGTTTTTTGAGCAAGGGCCTGCATCAAAATCAACTGTGGAATCTTATTTATTTATTTTTATAAACATGAAGCCATCCTCATTTGCAGAGATTCTGAATCAGTAGCTGTTGAGTAGTTCATTTATCAAAGAGGTCAATGAATGTTAATATAACAAGAACCTAATATTAATCATATAAAGACTTAATATTCATGTAGAATTGGGATGAATTATACAGAAAGATTTTATATCTGTTCCTTCTCCCTTTCATCCGTTTTAACCAGAAATCTTTGTTACACATTCCCTAAGGCTGAATTGACTTGTAATTGCCCTTTTTCTTCTCCAAGTTAAAGCTTTTATGATGGAAAATATCTTTCTCCTTATTCTGTATTTTTCCTTCTGTTAAGGCAAATTTCTGCTTTGGACTGCAATGGTTATAGAACACAGAAAGAATGTATGTTTTCCATTTTTATTATAAAAAAGCATGTAAAAGAAGATTTTTGATATATAGGTACTTGTCCTTATAAATAATATATAAGAAATTAAAATGTTCTGACACACCAGGAATTTGGAATGGTTAAAAATATGAAATATGTTGGGCTCTAATAAATTTGTAATGGTAGAAAGTCAAAAAGAAGATCAGACCCCTGACACTTCACAATCCTCCCCTTCCTGGTTTCAATGTTAATTATTTTTAGGTTATTTTAGTGATAAGGTGAGGGAAAAATTAGAAGGTAACAAAAATATTCTGACACACCAGGAATTTGGAATGGTTAAAAATATGAAATATGTTGGGCTCTATTTAATAAATTTGTAATGGTAGAAAGTCAAAAAGAAGATCAGACCCCTGACAATGAAAACTTCACAATCCTCCCCTTCCTGGTTTCAATGTTAATTATTTTTAGGTTATTTTAGTGATAAGGTGAGGGAAAAATTAGAAGGTAACAAAAATATTGTAGTATTGGATGGGGCCTCTTCGTAAACTCCTATCACCTTTTTCTTTTCTGTTCCTATTGTTTTTGAAATGGTGGTGATTGGTTTTAATTGGGGTCATGTGTAAGGCATTATGAGGTCAGTTAAACTTCCCAATGCTGTGCATCCAACTGGCCTATGATCATCTTTGTGTTATGTAGGATCCTTTAGGGTGCATAGCTAAAGGAGACCACTGGTATTATCCTAGAATCTATCTCTGAACTGTCCCAGGAGACACTGAAATAGACACCAGTTTGAAAGTCCTTTGAGAACCTTTTTACTCATGAAACCTTGGTATATTGATGTGAAACTGCATTCATATGGTGATATCTATCTCCATGAAATTTCTGTAGAGTTGTGTTCTGGGAAATGAACATATTCTTCATACGCGCACATGTACACAATTAATAAAGAGTCACAAGGGTTTTATACCACATTTTAACTTATTCATATGGTAGTGACTTTAGTGATTTAGAGATCCTCTGTTCAGAAAATCCCATTTTACAATGGGGACATTGAAATTCCTGGAAGGAACACAACGACAATTCAAATTCCCATCAGAATATGGGAAGGCAGGGCTTGAACTCCCAGCACAGTTCTCTTTTTGCAATAAAGTGTGTATGCAAGTACTTGGAGACAAGGGTACAGACAGATATAGATATACACCTGTAATACAAAACTGGTTGGAAGCGAGTAATTTCCAATCATCTACTATGAAACAAGAACCACTAATTTTAGCTTGACCTTGAGCCCAAATGGTTGGTTTTTACTATTTTTCCATACTGGACACATTCATCCTATAAAGAAAAACATTTAAAAGACCAAATAATCTTGATTATTTTCTGTCATAACTAATGAAAAAGGGTTTCAATAAATGCTCTAATTTCATACGTTTTGTGTAATTAAGACTTTTTAACCTTTACAGCACTTACCACAAAGCTTTGCCTGTAAGTACTGCTCAGTAAACCAGTATTAATTAAGTAAAAGGATGAAATGCAGGCATTTATTGACAGTGAATGAATTGTGGATAACTGCATTTCCATGTGTTTGAAGGAAGAAGGAAAGAAGATAAATGTAACAAATACCAACTAAGTACCAGTCACTTTTTAGCCATTATCTAATTTAATCCTTAGCATGTTGGAAAGCTGAGGTTTAGATCAAACAATAAGAAGGGTCATGATTAGGGTTTGAACCCAATTCTCTCTGATCACAAAGCCCATGCTTTTTCCTTTTCCTTTTTTTTTTTATTTCAGAGTATTATGGGGGTACAAACACTTTAGTTCCATAAATTGCCTTTGCACTACCCAACAAGCATGCCCATCCCCCAGACGGTGTGCACCACATCTGTTAGGTGTGGATTTACCCATCCCATCCTCTCCCCTCCCACCTGCCCAACACCCTATGAATGTTACTTTCCATATGTGCACATTAGTGTCAATCAATTGGTACCAATTTAACAGTGAGTATATGGGGTGTTTGTTTTTCCATTCTTGTGGTACCTCATGGAGCTGAAGCCTGTGCTTTTTAATAGAGTCAAATCCATAATAAAGAGGCTTTAATATGTGTTTCCTATAGCTATTTTCAAATGTCTAAGTGCCTGAGTAGGGCAGGAGAAGAAGGAAAAGAAAACAGAGTCAAATTCCCTGCAGACAAAATTTTCATGTCCAAATGGTGTATGCTGTTCTTTGTTTGTATGGCGTCACAGTGCGTCCCAATACTGTGCAACGCTCATCATCTCGAGACATATGGAAAGAGTTTTATGTTTTAAACAATTAGACTTGACAGTGCTATTGTTTCTTTCTTATTTAATATCCCTCAACCTTGGAGCCCAGCCAGAATCTGTATTCTGTCTCCAAATTTAATTCTTATTCTTTCTACATATAGTTTAGTTGTCAGAAAGAAGCAACTTAATGATATTTGTTCCTGTGGCTTGGGATCATCTGGGTTATGTCACTTTTCAGCTGACCTCCTTAGCTCAGAGGAAATAAAGTTCTCTGTCTAATGATCTTTTGGGGCCTTGTATTGTTGGCGGTTTTGCTTTCTAAATCCTCTGTTGTTTTGTAAATGTCATGAGATGATAAGATTTCCAGATATTAATTTGTTTCTGCTCAAAGGAGGACGGTAGTTATAAATATGGAAGGAGCAGGAAATAAGGATATTGTCAAGGAGAAACTAGCTAAGTCATAGTTGTTGGTGTGTAACATGCTGGTTTGGAAAGTCTAAACTCCAGGAGAGATGGAAACAAGGGCTAGGGAGTGGGGAAAAAGGTGTCTCTACGTTTTGTATCATTTCAATTCAATTCAATTCAATCTACTTCAGGTGGTTTCAATTCAATTCAACAAATATTTCTTTGAGCTTTTGGTAAAGAGCAAGTACTGTCCAAGGTACTAGAAAAGTATAGCTTTCTTTAAGGATTTGTGTGGTCAAGCGAAAAAGGACTAATAATGTGTCTAGCCTTGAGAAAGTCACTTCGCCTCCCCTGGCCTCAGTTTCCTCATCTGTTAAATGGTTATCTCTTTACGCATTCACATTAGGTGACAACTTTTATGGAAAGGAAACACGTTGTAATTGAAAGAGCACTTACTTTAAAAATGGTGATTCATATTTCAGTCCCGGTTCTGCTATTAATATTTAGCTGTTTAAACTTGGTAAGCCACTCAGCTTTCTGGGTCTCATCTGAGAGGTCAGAGAAACTGATTTGAAGGTTCCCTTGTTAGTGTATACTTCTGTGAGACAGGATATAATCACATTCGTTCATATTAATGCCTTGCAGAAAGTAACAATCAAATCTTATTTTTGCTATTGTTATTGAATCTAATTGTTCTTTACTCAAAAGTGCTGTATTGGTATGGTTTGTAAACTGTTACCATATAGATATGCAACTGGTGTCTGTGGAAGAAAACATGGCTCTATGATCAGAAGGAGAGTGATTATAAAAGTTAAAATTTTTCAAAAATGAAAATCTCTTAGAGTAACAGAGAAGTCTCTGGCAAGATTTCAATTGGTGTGGGGTTTGTATTTGTCAACTTGCAGCAAAGAAAGATTTTATTAAACTAACATTTATTGAGGTCTGATAAGTTATATTTTAATATTTTAGTTTCCCTCTCTGTGGTGTTCTTTCTGCACAAGAATTTCCCACCTGATTGACATTAGGCTTTGTCATGTGACTTGCCTTTGCCAATAAAATGTGAGGAGAAATTAGGCGTGCCACTTCTGAATGGAACTTTAAAAGAGGCAGTGAACCATTGCCATGTTCCTTTTCTCTTTACCACAAGATCAGCAATGTGTAAGAGTAAACACCAGAGTGTAAGAGGGGGAAATCAGACTGGGACTCAGCATGAAAACACACACCATGGCACTATCTTGTGATGATCGCATATACAGTGTGCGTGAGGACTAATCCTGTGTGATTGTAGTCCACTAAGATTTCTTTTTTAGTTGCATTACAACCCGGTTCACTCTGACTATACTGTGTTTGCTACTGGGAAAATATAGTGATGAGAAAGGCAAATGCAATCTTAGGTCCTTTATGGATATTTCTGTTAAGCAAGACGTTATAATAATGCATGATGCATATTATAGGAGAGGAAGTATGCAATGAATGCATGCATATATTGGGGGAAGCAAACCCAGCTTTGAGGGCAGAGAAGGCCTTCTCCATAACATGCATTGAAGATGATAGTTCATAAATTGATAGGAATGAGGCCAGTCAAGAGTCAGGATGAGGAAGAGAGCATTGCAAAAAAGAAAGAAAAATCATAGACGAAGGCATAGAGACAAGAAAGGTCATGGAATAGTTGAGGAACTCATTGTTTAGTATGGCTGCAAGGTAGAGTAAAAGGGGAACTGAGAAGGAACATGGCTGATGAGAGAAAGTCCATAGTGTTGATATGGAGCATTTATTGACTCGGTGCTAAGTGCTTTATGTATATTTTCCTCATGATATTATCATCATTTATAGATGAGGAAATGGAGCCATAGGGAGGTTTAATAATTTGCCTGTAGCTGTACAACAGGAATGCGATTTTATCTGACAGGGAATATAGGAAGCCACTGACTGGTGCTACAAACAAGAGCCTCATGATCAGATTCACAATTTAAAAAGATCACTCTGGCTCTGGTCCCTAGCCTAAACCCTGCTCTGGTTTGAGTGGGTGTGGGTCCCAATTTCCATTGCTCTAACCCATCCAATTCCATTGAGCAAGGCAGATTTGCAGGAGGGAAGATGAAAGCTGGAGTACTGCAGAGAAGCTTATGTTTTGAAGGGGATTGGGATGGTATATGTGAGGAAAAATATATCTGGGTCTCAAGATCATTAAGATTTGGGAAATAGTCTTAATAACAATATAAATATAATAAAATGATCCCCAAATGAGCTCTTATACCTAATTCAAATAGTGGATATGATATTACATCAATATTTTGAGCATTTCAGTTTTCTTTTGACTATAATATAGATAATATAGTGGGTAAATTAAAGGCCAAGCCCCAAATCTTTAAAGCAGATTTAGTTAGTGGTCCATGTATTCTTTCTTCCTTGTTTACTGAAGTTGAATCACAGCGATCATAATTCGTGTTTCTCTTTGCCATGAATAGAAAGACTGAGAGGGGAAAGAGAGTCCTTCATAAATGACAGTGACATCTCTGACAGCTGTTTTCTGTGAGCTGTTGGTCTGGCATCTGTCAGGCCTTTGGAGTCCTGAGTCTGACTGGAGAGATCCCAAAGTTCAGAGCTAGGGACTGTGATTAATATGAATGCTGTTCGGGTCTCTGTAGGACCGCTTCTGATTCAGCAGAATTCAAAGAAGAATTGTAGGTAATTTTGATATTTACAGTTTGCTTTCTATAACCTCCTCCACACACTCTTCCCAGAACCGCAGCTCTTTCTCTTTTCCCCTTCCCTTTTCCATTCTCCCTTTCCTTTTTCTTTCTTCCTCCCCTTTCTTGCTTGTTCCACTACCAGTCTTTTTTCCTCTTTGAAACAGTCACTGTCTGCAGAAAATAACATCCTAGAAGTGAGCTGACTGCCAATATGCATAAGATGATTTATTGCAACAGAGAAAAGATGTTATGAGATACTGCACATCTTTCCCTTTTGGTCTATAAAGACCTGGGTTTGGCTACTTTTCACTTATATGCTTTAAAGGAGAGCAGTTAGGTCAGAATAGGAGATTTGAGGGATGACAGAGATTTACAGCTGAAGTGGTCAAGAATGTGAGTCGATTCTACAGTTGAGGCTTCTCCCTAACAGCCACAGACAGACTGCAGCCTTCGAGGAACCATTCTGAGCAGCCCCCACGGCAGAGGTTTCAATGCTGCTCTTCCCGAACGAAGTGCCCAGCCAGGGAAGTTGTCAGAAAAGATCAGTGCAGGTTTAGGGACAGTTTTTTGAAGTTTTTCTGAAATAACCAATAATGAGTTGCTGGCTTTGATAGCTCTTTTTATAGATCTTGCAGCAGCTGGATCAAAATCTAATGAAGATGTTTGCATCTGACAATGGCAGGCCTGCACATTTCTATCCTATTTCTTGAGTACGCAAATGCATTTCATTTGGGAACATGAAAGGCATATTTAGTGACAACTGATGGTTCTTTGTTTTTTAATTCCCAATAATGTCTTCAGTAAGTGCTTTTGTTAACATTTTTGCATTTCACAATAGGTGACACAGGAAGATAATCGGTATGCCGAAAGCAATTAAAGAGTTTATATCCGACTTGTTCTGCCTATTAAATGGATCCATTCGGCAAAGAAGCACATTAGCATCTTTACAGTGGAATGATTGTGGAAATAGGTTATTCACGGGGCCTGTGCATCTTCCTCTTTTTGCAATAAGACATGTCTTCAAGATTGGAGAAAAGGAATGAGCTATTTTTCTTCCCTTGGAACTGTAAACAGAAGTAAAACTATTAATAGATTCTGTAGCTAATCCCAAGAAGCTGCAACTGAGAGATTAAATAATGTCAAGAAGAGAGAAAGCAGGAATGAAGGGAGGGGAGAAAGGGAGGGGAAGGAGAGAGGCGAGTTCCCTGATCACTGAGTTGCATTAGACAAGGACAAACTGAAGGACACCAGTTTATCACAGGATTGACAATTGGTATAACGTGAGATTCCTGTTTTCAGCAAAGTAAATATCACTTCATCTATTTCCTAAGTATTGTTCTAATGGGAAGATTTGCGTTTTGCTTTTAAAGTAGTAATCAAGATGATTTTAAGTGGGATTTGGATGCCATGGAGATGCAGCTGAGCCTAAAGGGAACAAATGGACTGTGTGAGCTAAAAATTACGTTTTGTGATAAAAGAAGGAGAGAACTGGAAAGCTTTTGGATAAGTTCACAATTCGAGACTGGGACCCCATTTTTACTGCCACAAAGAATGTATTATAATAAGTGGGATTGGGATATAATTAAATCTGTTACCTGGCCTATTATAAATGATTAAATGGTTCCAAATTGTATTCGTACTAATAATCTCGTACTTGTGTTGATCCTTTATTCAGTGTTGTCTGAGAGGCCTTATGAGTTAGCAGTTCTGCTAAGGATTATCACATCTCTTCAGATCTTTACAGAAACAGTGAGGTTGGCATTATTGATACAGTTTAGTACTATTCAATGTGTGGTCCATGAACATCATCATCATCCTCATCATCATCACTTGGAAACTTATTAGAAATGCAAATCCTCTGGCTTTACCCCAAACCTAATAAATCAGAATCTCCAAGGAATGTGTTTTAATGAGCTTTATAGGTAATTTTTATGCCTCCTAAAGTTTGAGAAGCAATGTCTTTATAGGTGAAAAATCTGCAGCTCAGAGTATTTGAGTGAAATGGTAAGGTCACACAACTTCAGAGAAACAGAGTTGACTTTTGACTCTGGATTTCTTGCTGTGTCCCAAGCTGGGCTCTTTTACAGGGTCATTGAAATACCTAGTCACCCACTTCTAGAGTCAGGAGCTTACTTTTCTCTGAGGATGGCCCTTCATTAGGGAATGTGAACGAGGATGCTTGGAATTGACTGACATGAGCTGTCGTTCCTCTGCCAGAATTTTATAAGTTCTTCTGGGTCTGTTAATGTGCCTAGCTTCTGATGGAGGCTGGACTGGGCCCTTTGCTGGCATGCAGAGACAAGGAAAACATAAACAATGACTGACAGGTAGGTCGAAGGGTAAGAGTGTGGGACACCCATCTATTTCATCTACTGAAACGCCATGGAGAGGAGTGAATGTTGATCATTTCTCAACATTTTTATCCCTATTATATTCTGGGGGAAAGAAAAGATCCTTGCAATGTTATAGAAATAAATCAAATTTGTTTGTGATTGCAGGTCACTAAAATCAGCAGTGAATTGACCTAGATCAGGGAATTTATTGGGTGCATGAGAATATAGACCAGCACCTGGGGAAACAAGCTTACTGATGTCTGGCCCCATTGACTGTCATTTCTGTGCTTGAATTAGCGCTACCTCAGGCCTTTGGTGTGCAGGCTGCAACGAGCACTCGGAGAGAGCTGGATACTTATTAGGCTATAACTGTTTTTACCGGCATCATTTTGCTTTTACTTCACTCATTTTTTGTGTGCCCCCTTTCTTGATAGTAGTTGGAAGTCATGACCCAGAGCTTGAAATGTGCTAGTCACTCAATAAAGGCAGGCTTTCAAATTATAATTAATGCTGTCATTTGATACCTGGTATCTTGAATAGAGGGTTTCAAGGAGGGAGTATGTTAGAGGAAAGAACCTTTGGCACTTTACAGACAGAGGTTCCAGCCCTGGGTCCGCCATTTGCTAGTTTGTATGTCCTTGGACTGATTACCTTTAACTTCTCTGAATCATAGTTTTCTTCTATAAAATAGGGGGAGTGTTTTATATGTTCTAGAGTGATTGTGTGGATTAAACATGGGGTATCCATACCTTCAGTTTTTCCAGGACCATCCAGGTTTACAATTGTTGTCTTTATGTAATTATTTATAGCATTCCCTTTTACTATGAAAGGGTCCAGATTTGGATGATGAATTATATAGTCACACTAATTAAATAAGATAATATATGTAACATGCCAATGTCTTTAATGCACTATGTCCCATTGATAATCAGTAAATGGGAACTATTATTGGAAATATTGCATCTGGGAGAGGGTTATATATCCTCACTGAACCAGACTTAGTTTTCTTCCCTGGAAATTGAACATCCAGACACTCAGGGCTGTGCCTATCTGTGCTAGAGGGTTTGACAAGTCTATGCTTCCCTGTGTCACCCCTTTAGCCTGAATCATCTCTTACGTCAGTAACTGCAAGATCCTGGAGCAAAACTCACTGGTCACTTCAGCAGAATTGAGTGTTGCTGTCACCTAGGGAGAATTGGGCCATTGGTATAGTGTTTGGACCTTTAAGAAAGAAAATTTATGGTACGGTAAGGCAGTGTATTACATTTGTTGAATAGCCGGTCAATGTCAGGTGCTCTACATCTCTGAACTCAAAGTGGGCATTCTTAGCCCCATTTTACAAATGAGCAGCCCCAGATTCAGAAACGTTAGGGAACATTAAGAACGTACATTTGATAAAAGGAGAATCCAGGAGTCAAACTTGTATTTTTCTATCTTCTAGGCACATGCCCTTTCCACAACAGTGCTATTAATAATGAGCAATTCTAACATCACATGAAATATGAGTAAAACCAATCAGTTTAACATCATTCCTGGTTTCCTATCTCTGATAGGTAGAGTAGAAATACTTTGAGAGAGGCTATTTCTAAAACTAACTTGCCCCTTCTTTGATTTCCATATCTCTCCCCCATATGCCCATCATGGATACAGCTTTTCAGAGCTCATTGAGCATCCCTGATATTAATTGCTGCTATCCTGCAGCCTCTGCCAAACATCCCCAAATTAGGACTATTAGGAAGCAGAAGGTCTGATTTTGGCCTGATGTGGGAGACATTAATGCATGGAATGAGAAGAAGAGGGGAAAAGAAGGAAGAAAGGCAGGAAAGACTGTCAGATAACGACCCTGTCTGCTTAAACAGATGCAGACTTTTTTGGGGAAACCCATTTCTTCCCCCTTCCTCAACCATTTTAGGTTAATTCTGACCTGCATTAGGTAGATAAAGATAAATGTGAATTTTAAATTATATTTAATCTTCATTAAAGTAATTATCTCTCTTAATGAAAAATTTGCTGGGTTGTGGTTGTGCAATGGAGTATAAAATCCTAAGTGAATAAAATCAATTTCATTTTCGGGCCAGCTTTTCTGTCCATTAATAAACAAGACACAGAAAATATACTTGCTCAGAGTCATGCAGCCTGTTCATAGCTCACAAAAAGCCAATACCACTTACAAAAGCAGGGCAGTTGGCTCTCCATTTCTCAGCCTTCATTTTTCAACCTAAAGGAAAGCTTTCATCCCAAGGAAGTTCCATGAGTTTCCACACTGGGGCTGTTTTAACTGGGCCCAACAGTGAGACAACTATGGGTGACATCTCACACCCAAATGACTGCTCTAATGGAATGGTATTTATGTGGTGTGGTGTATTTCATCTAAGTGCTATGGTTTATTAATCACATAAGTATGAATTAGACTCTGGCATGTTTATGTTTCCTAATGTATGAAAATTGCTAATTTATTTCCATGCTGTTACAATGGAAAGAAACAGACTGGTTCTAAATAGCAGTGTACTGTAGTGTGAAGCAATTAAGTGACTTATGCATGCCCTTCAGGAGGAGGATAATGGGAAATTGGTGCCAGCTAGTCCTCATTGCTGCTGGTGAAAAAGAAAAGGACATGTCAAAGAGGAACAGAGACTTGTCCACATTTCGGTGCAAACATGGGAGTCTACATGTCCTTAACATTTAGCTCCCATGATTTGCTTAGTTAAAATTTTGGAAAAAAGTACAAAGGAGCTGAAAAGAGCACCATCCATGGGACGTTAAGAATAAAGGATATCAGTGACAAACTTTACCTTTTTCTCTTTCTTTTATACCCCTAAAACTTGGCAATAATAGATGCAAACCACCCCCAAACCAGAATGTGCACATACCACCTTCTGCTTAAGGCAACTATAGTGCAGTGTAAGGAGCTCTACATTTCCTTCCATGGAGTATGAGCTTTTATGTATTGAGTTAGTGATGTACATGTCACTTACTATTAATTAAATTACACAGTGCTTTTATGTGCTACATTGTGTTCCAAGTACTTATTTATTTAAGAACAACCCTATGAGGTAGTTTCCTTACTATTCTCATTTTACATTTGAGAAAACTAAGGCACAGAGAGATTAAATAACTTGTCCAAAGTCACACAGCTGGTAAGTGGCAGAGCTGGGATTTGAACCCAGGCAGCCTGGTTCCAGAATCCATGCACTTAACTGCCATGCTTCCTTGATTCTCTTACTTTGGTGTGAATAGGGTCACATCACTGAACCTGTCAGAACTTTGGCAACATTGGGGAAGGTAATGTTTACTGAAGTCCGACTCAGGTACCATGTTAGGCTCTATATAAATATCATTTCATTCACCTCTTACAACCACCTGTGAGGTAGGCAATTTCTCTCCATTTTACACGTGAGGAATCTGGCTCAGAGAAATTTTCTAGCTCACAAGGAGTGCAGGTCACAATTTTGTAGCTGACAAGGTCACAAGAAGTGTAAGAGATGGAGCAAAGTTTCAGACTCAGGTTTATCTATGCTAAACTTTGTACTTCTTCTATGGCGTGCTCTAGGGCTCTGAGGGAAACACTTAAGACGATGAATGTGAAAGTACCTAATGCCTCCTGGCACATTATGTACTCAATGAAAGTAAACTCTGCAAATGCTTGGAAAATAAAGTTTACTATTACTGTCAGTGCCTTGGTCTGATGGTAGCAGAGGAAAGTGTTCTCAATGGGAGGATGTGCTCGCCAGGAACTTATCTATCAGTACTCAATAGTGATGTTTACTGTACTTATTGTTATAGGACTTTGGAGAGTTCTGAAATAGAAAAGACTGATATAAATTTCTTAATTACAAAACAATAGGCCACATTTCTCCTGAATTCTGTGCTAAAGACATGGTTTCTGCGGCTATCACATCCCTGGATAGGCAAATGGCTTTTTAAAATCTTTGTTTTAGAGTGAGAAAATAACACAGACATATACAAAGGATATTGTAACAAATACCATGTACTCAACCAGAAGAGGAGTGCATTGTAGGTAATATTGGTTTCAAATTATTTTTTAAAGAAATAAATCACTATAGATAGATCAGAGTCTCCTATATTCCCGTATGGATCATAATACCTCTCCTCCTTCCTTCTTTTCCTCCATCCAGTCACCATGATGAATTTTATGGATACTGAAGTCCTACTCAGGTACTATGACAGGTACATATTTTACTTTTAAATTAATATTATATGTAATCACAAATAAAAAATGGCATTAAGTTTTAAATATTTACATAAATAGTAATGTGCTTAAACTGCTCTTTTCATAATCAGTCTCATGATAGTAACATTTTTATCATGTCAATACACACATCTCTAGTTCATTAATTCATTTTTATATAATATTTCATCCTCTGAATATGCAGAAATGTATTAATACCCCTATTTTCTGACATTTAAATTGCTTACAATTTTTGTCATGAAAAATTGACTATTGATTTTCAGCTTATATTATTATGTAAATATTGCTCATAGCTGCCCTAGTAGGTTCCCCTTTCATTTTCTCTTGGTAATATCATTGCTTGATCTCCTGGCCCTTTTGCTTTGGTCTGTGCTGGTCCTGTTGCTTTGCTGTTCTCCCAGACTTCTCTTAACTATCACCTGAAGAGTTCCCTTCCCTTCTTTCTGGTTGGCCTGTTTCTGGATCCTGTTAAAGAAAAAATTATTCATGATACTTGTTAAAAATGGTAAGGAAGACTTTGTTCAAGGGAGGGGTCTACTAAAATGGGATTTTGTAGTAGAAAAGAGAGATCAGGCTCAACTCTGAATACAACAGGGAAAAGTAGCAATTTATAGCCAAGGAGCAGGGTAGGGGTCAGTGAAAAGGAAATTACAAAGAGGCAACAGAAGGGGTAAGGGGGAATTCTGGCTAAACCGAGCTAATGAGATTCTTGCGGAAGGCAGGCCAGGGTGATCAGACAAAACCTGAGGGATGGTGGAGGGTGAGGAACCCAATTAGATATTGAGAGTGATCAAAGATGGAGGATGGCAGGTTCTGGCCATCTGAATCCTTAGCAAGATTTTAGTCAATCGTTGATCCTCAGGAGGCTGAGGCAGGAGGATTGCTTGAGCCCAGGAGTTTGAGGCTGTAGTGCACTATGATGGCGACTGTGAATAGCCACTGCTCATTCACAGGAGCCTGACTAGAGTTTGGTCAAGGAGAGAATTTTTGTCAGTCGCTCATCTTTCTTTTCCTGTGAAAGATTATCTGTTGTATGTGCATCACTACCACCATTTTTTTTTTTCATTCTCTGCATTGCATGGCAAGAGCTTGAAACTCCATTTTTCAGAATTTGTTTCCTTGTATAATTTTGGGTTATAGGGTAGTGAAGAGAGGCATTTATTTACTTGAGATTTTTGGAAGGTAGATAGGAACAAGACATTATTCTCTAGTGGCAGTTAACATGCAGACTAAAGGTGAATGACAAACTCTTGAGAATGCCCTCATAGGTGCTAAAGGCAACTGAGATGGGATTCAACACTTTATCTAAAATTCACTTTCCCAGCATTTCCATTGATTGCATAATCCTCTAGTTCCCTTTATTAAAGCCCTTTTTACTTGGAATATCTACAGTGATTTTTGACTCACTACCTTATTTGTTTGAGCACATTCTCCAGTAGCCAATCTCACAAGATCAGAAATATTTTTACCCTAGAATGCGTAAGGTATCCATATGCTATCTTCAAGCTTTCATTTGTTATCAACTGTTTGTTGTTATTGTTGTAAAGAAGTCTGAGTCTGATATTCTGATCTTGATTCTTTATATGTGAAAACTGGCCCTATCCACCCCCCACCTCCGAAACTTATAAAATTTCTCTTAAATTGCTGGTTTTTGTAACATCAAGATGATGTGTTTTCATATGAGCCTCTCCAGCATTTTGCTGGACGATCAATG
>NW_012134525.1:3956014-3989878 GCF_000956105.1 Propithecus coquereli | reverse complement strand
CTGAATAGAGG
This sequence comes from Propithecus coquereli, assembly GCF_000956105.1. NCBI lineage: Eukaryota > Metazoa > Chordata > Mammalia > Primates > Indriidae > Propithecus > Propithecus coquereli. The sequence continues at coordinate 3,989,867 of NW_012134525.1, read as the reverse complement.
GAGTTAATTGGAGTTCTTATTCTGAATGTGAACTTTGACTTAACCCTGATTTTTTAGTAAGGTGACTCACCTTTGTCCTCTTCTGTGGTAAATTTCATTTCTTCTATTTAGTTTATTTGAAGAGTAAACCTTCTGTATTCTACCTGGGTAGAGAAGGAAAATGATGAAAACAAGTTTTGGGTTTAGATGTACTCATTATTCTTACTATTATATTATAGTTCTTGGATGTTCCCAATTTCAAGCCAGTGGTGCCTTTTTGTATCTGCTTCTTCTCTGTGTGTGTGTGTGTATGTGTTGTTTGTTACTTTTTATTTTTGGTACAGTGGTTTTCAACCACCTTTAGTCCTGGAAACACTTGCAACTTTTATCAGCCTCTTCTTCAGGAGGTGAGCCTGCTTAGCCCTGAATTTAGTTAGTGATTCTCTGTCTCTTCCCTGTACTGAAAGTATTCTGTTATTCCCTGTTACTCTGCAGGAATCAAGTATGTAGTTACTTCTGTCTGCTTGTGGACCTAGAGCCCAGCAGGCCCCTGGCTTCAGCCTTGCTCATTATTGTGAGTTTCTATTCCATTTCTGGTGCAATGGATTATATATCTTATTTTTGGGCCAAAGTATGTATTTAATTTTAAATATTTTATTTTTCATTTTTCTCTTGGTGCAGTACAAGAAGTTCAAAACATGAACTTGCAGAGTCATATTTACTTGGAATCTTCTCTCTCCTTTCCCCAAGATGTTGATGATAAATTGTTTTATTCTCATTACAAAGCAGGAAAAGGCCTGAAAAAAAAAGCCACCAAAAAGTGAGCAAAACCCTCTTTACCTTTGTTCCTAAAGACTCTTGGCTGTGATACAGATATTCTTAGTCCTTTTCTCAACTCCATATAAATTTACATTTTGGTATAAGAATCTGAGAAGCAGAAAATCAGTTATAGGTCTGGGACGACCTACATTGTAGGATTGTTGGTAGTTTTTTAAATAGCTATATTTTAAATTTAAAATTGAATTGAACTGGAAAAATAATTAAGAGACTTGCCATTCTCTGTATAAGACAAACCTGTGCAGTAGAGTGAGAAACAAATCCAAGCCTTCCTGGGGTGTTCTCGTCCTCTCTCCAGTGTTAGTACTTTACGTCTTCGAGTTCTCATTACCATTCTCTGCTTTCCTTTACCAATAGGGGCTCTCATAATTATGGAAAATTTTCTTTTTAACTTAGAAGAAACAGTTATTGTCTACTTCCATCACGTGTAGTATTGTAATGTGTCTCTTTTTTCTCAGATAATCCGGAAATGGAGGGAATGAAACATCTCATTTTTATTATTTTCTTTTCCAGTGAACTCTTAGATTCTCATTCAAGCTCCACAAACATGACAACACCTGCATTGGGCCACATGCTTTTGTTGGTGTGAGACAAGCAAATTCCTCTCAGAGGTGACACTGTAATTACTACAAAGCATCTGAAATTATGAGAGATTCTTGATCTGGTTTATTTTGGAAGGGGCTTGCTGGCATCAGTAGAATTTATCGCTTGATATTTGAATTTCTAATAATCTAAGGGAAAAGTTTACATGAAAGAGGGCAATAAAATCTCCATTAAAATATAGAACAATTTAGCAATGATTAATAAATGATTTTCTAAGATGATCTAGGTATTTGGCTGTTCTCTTTTTTGAAAATTTCCAAGATTCTGGAGCCAGACTATGTGAGCTCAAATGGTTCTTCCATTTATTAGCTATGGGGCCTTGAGCAATTTATTATTTAAACCCTCTGTGCTTTGCTTTTTTTTTTTTATCTGTAGAATGTGGTTTGAGATTGCAACTACTTCATATGGTTGTGGCATGTATTTAATAAATGAATATGTGTAAAACACTTTTAATAGTGCCTAGAGCACAGTTAACACTTAGTAAATGATAAAATTTTTTTTATCATCTACTATGTACGATGCTTTATTCTAGCCATTGGGGATACATTGGTGGTCATCATAGAAAAGTTCTTTGCTATCAAGAGCTTTTATTCTAATGGGGGAAAAAATGTAGTAAATGAGTAAAACAAATAGCTAAGATAATTTCAAGTAGTAATAAGTGCCATGAAGAAAATAAAGTTGATAATGCCTAACACAGGAACTGAAATTGCTAAATGAACATTTATTTTGTAGCTGAGCAAAATATATAAATCACAAATTCTTAGAATAGTACTAGTTTGACCTGGGGCCGTATAAAAAACGTGGATAATGGCTGCAGAGCTTGAACCTAATTCTGTCTGTGCCAGACATTTACATTGGAGGATTGTGTCATCTTTTGTCAATCTTCTTCTATCACTGTGGGCTACTCTCCCTGCAAGGATTTCTCCTTAGACTACTGACTCTGATCATTGTTAGTTTAACAATTTGCATATAAATGGGATCCCCTGCTTCCAAATTCACCATTGCAATGGGCTGCAGTCTAGATGGGGGCCAAATCAATATCATTTTGTTTATCTTATGCTTTATCTTGTACTATGCTTGATTTCAGTAGGTATTAATATATATCATAACTGATTAGTCCACATATAAAAGTAATAGAAATGGAATTACTTTAGAAATCTATTAAGCATATAAAAATCTATAGCAAAAAATGATGGGACAATTTATTTTTCCTATCGTGCATTATGTTAGACTCATTAGGTTTCATTAGGTAGACTCATAAGAGCCAAAATGATAATACTTCTGAAGCTACAGTTTATTGCCAGAAAAGGCCACAATAGCAACAACATATTATATCAGAACAGCAGAAAGTAGTAAGAATATTCACTGCAGCCAGGGGCTACCTCACAGCAAAGGATCTGGAGAGGCTAGTAGTAGGCTACCGTCGTCCTCTCTCTGCAGGGCCACATCAGATGCTCTTTCCCTTTCAGATTAGGAACAACTAAAGTGTGTGCAGAATACCTCAGGACCAGCAAGCCCAAGATGGAGTTTCAAATGGGGCTGTTGTACCCTGCTGGCCATGTAGATACTTTATTGCTATGTGAACAGACTCGATGTCAGAGTCCTCTGGGCGTTGCACTGAAACTGGGTGCAAACCAACAATTTTGCTGATAGGCTGGTACAAGCTACCCCCAAACAACACTATTAAAAACTACTTTTCATGCCTTGATCAGATGTCAGCATCATGCAGGTAAATCTCTGACTTCAGAAAAACAGCTCAAGCCAATTCCGGGCCTGCTGGAATTAACCCTCTTAGCACACCTGTTTTAATGATGAATTAAATTTAATCCCTTTAAGGTTTCCACAATTTCCTCTATATTTAGTATAGAAACAATTGCTACAGATTTCCGAATACAGGTATGGTATAGAATACTGATGTAGCTCTGCTCTGAGAACTGTGAATAGTAGAAATGCAGAGTGGTAGGTTTTAACTAATGTCTAATAAACAACTTCTCAAACAGAGTATTAGGAGATTTGGGAAGACATAAAAAAGGAAAAAAAAAAAGAAAGCACTGATCTCTATCATTGAGAACTCATTAGAACAAGTTATACTACAGAAGCTAATTTTATTTTCTAATGTCTAAATAATACAAACATTTTCTTTATTTCTTAATTACAAAGCACTTGACAAAGAATTCTGTGGTATTTTTGTGGACAAGATGGAGGAATACAATACAGACAAATGGAACTTATGCCTAGTGGAAAAATTATACCCAAATTATTCTTGTTAATGAATCAGTGCTAACTTGGGGAGAGATCTCTAAAAGGCATGCCATGTAATAATTATGTCCAACAAGACAAAAATCTGGGAGAGATAGCTAATATACTCCAAAGATGCAAAGAGATGGTGATAAGCTATATAGCTGGGCCAAAATGATTACACTTAAATTTAAGTGATGTCTATCTCTAATTTAACAATGGCTAATATTCATCAAATATTTACTAGGTGTTTAGGGCTTTTCATGTGTCAACTCTTTGTGGCCTCACAACTTGATGAGGCAGGTATTCTTACTGCCTCCAGCACACAGATGTGCTCACAAAGGTTGGGGAACTTAAATAACTTGCTTGAGGTTACACAGCTTATAAGTGGTGAAGACAGGTTTCAAACTCAGGCAATTTGACTCTAAATCTCATGTCTCAGTCAAATTCAAGGAAAGGATTGGGGAAACTTGACTGATAATCTTGGCAAGATATTTTAAATATACAACATGCTTGATGTAAGCCCTATGAAATAGCTTCTATAGGTATGGGAAAGCAGGTTGTATTAGTTTCTCTCTCTGTTTTCCTCTATTCCTTCCACGTTGTTTAAAGTCTGGTTCTTATAATGTTATTCCTTTGCTGAAAATCTTTTGTTAGCTCCCTGTCACTTACCTAAATTCTTTTGCTCAACTAACATTACTATCCTCGCCTCCTGCTACCCTCACCTCTTTAGGCCATCTCTGCTTAGACAAACTTATTCTTAATATCTCTGTTTCCTGTGCAAATTGAACTATTGAAACTTTGTTCTTCTAAGGCCCAGGTGAAATGTTACCTCCCCTGGGGTAGCTAAAAGGCTGCAAGAACTACATAACAGGAGTAAAAATTGTTGTCATGATTATTATGTATTAATTATTCATGTGCCAAAGGATACCACACACTGTTTTTTTAGTTCAGCCACCCACTGAGTCTCAGTCCTACTTTCTCTTGAGAGAAACTGGACTCTTATATGTTGGCCTTTTGTACAAAACTAGATAAAGCATGAGCACAGTCTGTCTGAGGCTGTTGCAAGAAAGCCACCCACGAATAGCTATTTGTGCTGTGATAAAGCTTCCCTGGAGTACTATAGCCATGGGATGGACCACAGCTACATAGTGCTAGGATATTTCTTTAGAGATTCAGAAGGGGATAGATTGAACTTAGAATCCAGTCAAAGTTGTCAATAACCTGTTTCTGGAGACTCTCCACAGCATTTCCTCTAAGAAGTTTCTTAATCTTCCCCTGCTGCGTCTGCTCATATAACTTACTTTTGTCCTCTGCTTCTTATTTGCTTCAAAACATGTGATGGTTATCAATGAAATAATATTTGACACTTTAAAAGAATTATAGGGAACATTCTCTCTATCTCAATTCCAAGAATAGATATAATTCTTCTCTCTCTCTCTCTTTTAATGCAACACCACCAGGGATCTTCCTAAATTCAACTAAACATTCAGATTCACCACACTCCCAAATGCTACACCTGACATCATTCTCCTCAAAGGATGTAGGACAGGAACCAGAGCTGGTCAGCAAGGCAGCTTCAGTCATCCTTCCTGGCTGGAGTCCTTGCAGCCATCTATGCAGCAGGCTGTACAACTGCTTGTGGTCAACTCACTTACCAAGGAATGAAACTCGCATAGGACTGGAGCGGGGGCTGCCTTGGCTTGGAAGCCTTGTGCCTGATGGGACACAGTATCTGTTATGTCAATTCCATCGATGTAGCTTGCAGAGTCCCTAAAGGAGGCAGGCCAATTTTGAGTCACCACATTGAGAGAAACCCAAAGTTTGGCCTCACATTGGGCATTTATAGCCCTCCCAGGTTAGATACAATTTAACTATCAAGGGTCATTTTTTTCATCATAATCAATATTACTTAATAACATATTTGACACATACCATCTTTATTCTTGGGAAGGAAATAACTAGGAAGTGGGCCAAAGGTCAGATCTTCCCAAGAGTTCTCTTAACCCTTTGCCGAAATGTAGAAACACTATGAATGTTATAACTGCTTTTATCTCTTTGGGTTGGTGCTAAGAAGTTTGAAGCATTGTGAGTAGAAGACAAGGTGCAAGGGATTTCCAATCATCTAGCATTGATTTGCTCAGATGATATTTGGATCATTGTAGTTATCACTTACAACTTTTTGGGGTCACATAAAAGCAGTAGCATCATGGTAGAATTTGAATGTTCGTACTCTCCAAATCTCCTGTTTAAATTTGATGCCCAATGTTGGAGGAGGGGTCTTGGGGAAGGTGTTTGGGTCATGAGGGCGGATTTCTCATGAATGGTTTGGTGCCCTCCCTGAGGTATGAGTGAATTCTTGCTCTATTAGTTCACAGGAGAGCTGGTTGTTTAAGAGACTGGCACCTCCTCCTCTGTCTCTCTTATTCCCTCTCTCACCATATAATATGTTTGCTCCCCCTTGGCCTTCTGTCATGATTAGAAGCTCCCAAAGCCCTCACCAGAAGCAGATGCTGGCACCATGCTTCTTGTACAGTCTGCAGAACCATGAGCCACATAAACCTCCTATCTTTATAAATTACTCAGTCTTAGGTATTCCTTTACAGCAACTCAAATGAACTAAGACACATCACAATTTTGAGGAACTTTGAAAAAGATGAATACTATGTTCCCCCTAATTATAACAGATTTGTTGAGCAATGACTATCAGATAAAATACTTTAATTATGCTATCTCATGGAATCTTTAAAGGGATATGAAGTACCCCCATTATGTGAATGAGAACTTAGGACTCAGGAAAATTAAACGAATTTCTTATGTTGTAATGCAGAGAGAATGATCATTTCTTCACAGATCTGAGGAATAATAGCAAATTACATTCTGCTAATTTTGCTATGGTTTGATTTTCTAAATTCAAATTTTTATTCCATATGGAGATTATTTTGCCTCTTGGAGAAAAATATGGATTCAATTTGTTCTTTTTTCAAGTTGCTAACCAATAATCTCAGTCCCATATTTAAAATAATTCTTTTATATTTTTTGTAAGAGTGTAGTTGTAATAGAGGAAGTTCATATATATTCTGGGTCAACTTATGATCTCTATTTCTCTAACCCACTGAATGATATATCTATCAGTAGTGACATGGAGTTTTAATTATCATTTCTGTGTAACACATTCCATTATCTGCTAAGGTTACACCTTCCCTTTCTCCTTACACACCGTTTATGTTATTTTATGGCCTATTACTTGATATTTTTATTTGATTATTTTTAAAAATAAATTTTAGAATCACTTAGCTAAGCTTCACACAAAAAAATCCTGATGAGATTTTAATTGGTTCCATTTACCCTATAAATTAACTAGACTTGACATCTTTGTGATATTTAGCCTCCCTTTGCTGAAATACAGTGAACTTATCTATATTTCTATCTCTCTCTTACTCTCTCTTAGTTTTTCTTTATTTTGTGTTGTCTTTTTTAAAGCCGAGTTATATATATCTTTCTTTTAAGTATTTTTTTTTTTTTTGCTATTCTGAATGAAATATTTCTTTTTTTTATTGTGTTTTATTTCTGGCTATTATCATTGTACAAAGCACACTGTTTTGGTGTAATTATAACATATTCATGTATTTAAATTCTTGTATTTCAAACTTTTAGCAATTTTAAAATAACTGTTAGGCATACAATAATGATTTCAAAAATAATTATATTAATATTTTAATTTTCCAATACTTAAACTATTACCGAATTTCCCAGAACTTTCCAAATAATACTATATAACAACGACATCCTTATTTTGTCCTTGATTTAAAATTATTCACTTTAAAAGTGAATGGTGGAGGAATCCCATTACTGGGCATCTACCCAAAAGAACAAAGGACATTTTATAAAAAAGACATCTGTACTCAAATGTTTATAGCAGCACAATTCACAATTGCAAAGATGTGGAAACAACCCAAGTGCCCATCAATACATGAGTGGATTAATAAAATGTGGTATATGTATACCATGGAGTACTATTCAGCTATAAGAAACAATGATGATATAGCACCTCTTATATTTTCCTGGATAGAACTGGAACCCATTCTACTAAGTGAAGTATCCCAAGAATGGAAAAATAAGCACCATATGTACTCACCATCAAATTGGTTTTAACTGATCAACACCTAAGTGCACATATAGGAATAACATTCAACAGGCGTCGGGCAGATGGGGGGTGAGGAGGGGATGGGTATATACATACATAATGAGTGTGATGGATAGACTGGGATGGACACACTTGCAGCTCTGACTTGGGACAGAGGGGGCAAAAGCAATATATGTAACCTAAACATTTGTACCCCCATAATATGCTGAAATAAAAAAAGACAAAAAAAGTGAATGATGGGATATATATTCTTTGTTTAATAAAGAAGTAATTTGTAAAATTAAAGTAAATGATATTTTATCATTAAATTGGTTTTGTTTTAAGGCAAGATACTCTTCCACAAATAAAAATGAATTATTCTATTCTATTTTTTATTTACTAAAATAATTATTGAAAATATTTTGTATCTATTGAAATAATGATACGATTCCTTTTATTTAGCCTATTTGTTGTGTATTACAGTTATAGATTTCCTAATATTGAGCTACTATCTTTTATCCTCTAAGTCTAAAGTGAACATTTATGATATAGTATTACTTGGTCCAGAGGTTAAAAACCACATTTTAAGAGGGTTTTTAACAAATGGGAGTAAATTCACAGGTTGGTGATCAGGATGCTGAAAGATATGTAGATTACATTATATGAGAACAAGAATATTTAGCCTGAAGAAGAGAAAACTTAAATTATCCCTTTTAGTAGAAAAATCATGGTGATCTTTTAAGTTTAAAAGCTTTTTATTAGAGAAGATTATTTTTGATTCAAAAATTTTCCAGAGGAAAGAACTAGTTAAAATGGGATTAGAGAAAGATAGATTGAAAAACATTTTCTATTAACTATAGAGCTTTAAAATTTAAATGTCCTGTTCATAAATGATTGAGCCTTATTATCAATATAAACGTTGAAACGGAACCTGGATGACATTTGATCTGTAGAAAATCTCCTACACTGGTTGGGTGATTGGTCTGGATGATCTTTAAGGTACTTTCCAGCTGCGAAACTGTGAATCTATGACTCTGTACTTAAAGAACACATTATGCTATATTACTTCTATTCTATAAATAATATTTTTGAAACTGAGATGGTAGGCAAAATTCTAATATGGCCCCCAAATTCATAGACCCTCGTATATTTGGTTTTAGGTAGGAGGGTAGAAAAATCAAGCTATCATAGGCCTCTTTCTAGGAAGGCAGTTTAAGACTCTCCCAAAAGAGCAGAATAAATGAAAAGTCTCAGAAACCTGGATATCTGGACATAGAAAATAATTTAAACTGAGAAAAAATGAGGAATAAATGTCTTAAAGAGACTATTAAAGTTGTTAGAAAAGTACATCCCAGAAGGACATTAAAACTGATAACCATATTTTAACTAAAAGTAAAAGTTGAATATAAGAAGAGGTAGAAAATAAGTTCAATTTAGAACATGGGACCAGAAACTATAAAATATTTTGGGGTAGCCACTAATTTGGGAATGTGGGGATGGTAAATGGACAAAGAATTCTGACTCCTAAATTCATGAAGAAGATTCTCATTTTATTTTATGAAGTATTTTTTTTGCCTGGTTTAATAGTTTTTGTGGTTTATAAATAGCAAGTAAAGCCAAGTAGTATATGTATTATTTTCTAAATATTTATGTACTTTTATGTACAATGTAAAAATAAAATACGTATACATTTTATTTCTTAAAGAGTACTTGTAAAAGTATTGAGTGGTGTAACATTGCTTTCTTCAGTTATTTATACGTGTTAAATGAATAACCACAGTAACTTAAAATGAGGCACTCAAGTCACCTAATAAAAGGTTCATCAGAAGGCTTGGTATTTGGAGGCAACTGGGAAAATATTTCTATGACTTGCTATGAGATCTCAGGATGTTTTCAGAGATAGAACCATCACAGTGCCATACAATCGCTAATTGTAATGACTACCATTAGTTTACTAGTGTGATAGTATTTGTTCATAGCTGTTTCCTTTTCTCCTGTCCTGGAAATGGATTCCCTATGGATGGAATACACTTCCCTGCAACATTGGCTTTGGGGTTGCCCATGTGGCTTGCTATAGCCAATGGAAAGTGGGCAGAAGTCATAGTGTGTGAGGTCCAAATAAAGTTTCCTCCAGCCTTCCTGAACTTCTGCTACCCATAATGAGAAGAATATGCCGAAAGTAGGCATCATTTCATCCTGGGTCCTGGATAAAGAAACTCATGGAATACTACTGAACCAAAACTGTATATTGGAGCCAAGTGCAGCTTAATTGGCCAGGTTAACTAAACCCCATCCAGTTCAGATTCCTGAGCGAGAAAAAAATGTTTGCTGTTGTTGAGATTTTGAAGTAGTTGTAGCTTTTTTTATTTAAGCAAAACCTGACTAGTACAAATGTCTGGCATTTTCCAAGTACTGTGGTAGGTGCTTTATTTTTGTTACGTCAACCTTACAAAAAAGTATTATAGTAAATTATCATCTTATAATTATTAAAATAAAGTGATATCAATATCTCAGTGTTATAAAAGAAGAGACAGATTCAGAGAGAACAAAAAATGTAACCTATACCAAGCAGGTAATCAGTGGTTTAGCTGATATTGGAATCTGAATTGTGTGTCTGAATCTAGCAATGGCGTTCTTTCTACTACTTCCCATAAATTAAGGAAGGGGCTCTTAACTGCTTTTACTTGTTTTGAGGAGGATGTTCTGTGGCTAGTGCGTACTCTGATGCAGGCTTTGGGAATTGGAAGAAAAGGTTAGTGGCAGCGGGCAGGTGAGACATACTCTTTATTGTCAGGGTGGAGGACATACAGCAGTGGCAAAAAGCATGGCCGAGAACATGGTGAGCTCTTATATATGGCTTTGAACAATAGCGGTAACATGCCGTGGGAAAGCGTGATCACATGGGTTCACATAGGAGATAACACCTTGGTTACATGAATATGCTGACTCATGCCCCCATGGAAGGTTGGCTAGTCAGGGGACCAGACCTGAAAAAACACTGGGGCAGTCATCTTAGTTTGGCCTAAGAAACCTGTCGCCTATACAAATGCATTTTCCCTTACATTCCACCCCCTAGGTAATAGGTTTCTCAGCTGACACATGGGCCAATAGGGGGGTCCCTTGGGCGTGAAGTCCACAGCAACAATACAGGGAACAACACAGTATTACCAGACCACAGTAAGTAACTCCTAACACTAGGAGGGTCCAATACCAGGACAATAAGAGACATCCCCACCATTGTTGCAATGGGTCTCCATTAACTGTTGGATGGCCTGTACCTCGCCATCAACTTCCTTCAATGCAGAGGAAATATCCTCCCGGTGATTAGGTATATATATACAACATTCAGTATGTATGACTGTACATGTTCCTCCTTGAGCTGCAATGAGGAGATCAAGGGCCATGTGGTTTTGCAAAATTATCTTTCTCATTTGAGTGACCTCATCCATCAGGAGGGCCAAGGCATGCCTGGTTTGATTCAGGGCCTGAGCAGTAAGCTCTGCTAGGGCATTCACTTCTATCTTTACCTTAATGGCTCCACGCCCAGGAAAAAGGATGGCTATTGGGTAAAACCACCATGGAGTCTGTTTCACCCAATGCCAATAGGAGAACATGGCATCTCAGTTATGTGGCTTCTTGGTAAAGGTGGGAAGGACCTTCCCCAGGATATATGGCCGTCCCTGCATGCACCTCAAGTGCACCTTCCCGCCGAACAAGCAGGAAGATAGATAAAGCCACCCATACTGGGCAGTGCCCTACTAGCCAACCTTGGGCTTTTTATGTAGGTAACCAGGCAGTGAAGTCCTTAAACATGGCCCAGTTATCAGTGCAGACATGCAAAGGGGATGGCTTGTGCACAACTACAATACAGACAGCATGCAATTCAGCCCATTGGCTGCTCTGCTCCTGCCCCATTTCAAACTAAATTTCATCATGATCCAACTGGACAGCCACTGCTGTCCATTGGGCTAAGGGGCCATGACTGGATCCATCAGTATACCATGCCTCCGCTGAAGGGGGACCCCGTCCTTGAAAGTACGGGCTCTCTTCCCTAGGTATTACCGTGGTCTGAGGGTCAGCTTCAGAGACAAATTCAACAGGACCCAGTACCATCTGCAACTCTGCAGTTAAAGGGCTGGAGTTGAGCTCTGCTTGTTGCTCCAAGTAAGCTCCTCACTTCACCAGAGTGGGTGTCTGGGCTACCCCTGATCATGGGCTGGTTATCCATGACCTCGCCCATCCTGCTATGTGGTATGTGATATGCACTAACACCTTAGACTGCCAAGTTATAGCTTCACAGGTCTGAAGGGCGGCATACACAGCTGCCAGCGAGCCAAATGAACCGGGGGGAACTGTGGCTAAGATTATGTTCCACATGCGTGTAGTGAAGCGCTCCTCATCAGGCCCCCACCAGTTATCTACTACAAAAATGGCTTGGCACATACCCAGCTCCCGAAGAATCCGAATTAAGTCCGTGTCTGAAGTCCACTTACGGTTTCGGGACGTTCTCCAGCATCATCCCATACTGTGCGGGCAGCAGCCATAAAGCATTCAAGCAAGGAGCGATCACCCTCACCACTGCAACCACTTGTCTGTGACCTCTGCTTCAGGGAAGGATGTATAGTTATGGATTCCAATTGTGCCATCTCCTTTGGGGAGCACAGGATGCTGTCTGTCCCTTCATCCCATAAACACAACATCCAGGCAGGCACAGTCTCCCCAGGACGTTATCTGTAGCTTCCCCAGCTCCTGTCGCTCCGTGGAGGTGTAGGCAGAGTAAGAGCTATGCTTCTTACTGTAGGCGCGCCCTGCACCACCCTCCCAGCCCCATGGGCTGCGCATGCTCCATTTTCTGTTTTACGGCTGGGCTGGCTCTCAGCAGAGGAGGGTGTTGCGGCCCTCAGTTTCCTGCATACTTGCAGTTTCGTCAGCGTCCAAGGTTGTCAGATCGCTCGTTAACTCTTTCTCCAGCTCCTGCAGGAGGGCTTATAAATCTTCCTCTGTCTCTTGTAACTCCCTTACCTGGGCTTCCCCCTGTAGGACGTCCTTATGCTGCTCCCGGAGGGCTGTAAGAAAGAGCCAGCCCACCCCACCTGCCGCCGCTCGCTCCCTAGGCTGCAGCGACTCCTCCAAGGCCTTCAAGGCCTTTTCCCGGGTGTCAGGCTAACATTCCATCTGCTCCTACTCTGTGGCAGGGGCCCATGACATGAGGACTGCTACCACAAACCCCTAGGAGGCCATATGTCCTCCCCTGCTGGGGTGTAGGGGACACTTACCCCTCCGGATCCTGCCAAACTACGCCAAGTGTGAGGAAAATGCTCCGTGGCTAATGCGTGCCCTGGTACAGTCTTTGGGAATTGGAAGAAAAGGCGAATGGCAGCGGGCAGGTGAGACATGCTCTTTATTGTGAGGGGGATACAACAATGGCAAAAAGCATGACCAAGAACTTGGCGAACACTTATATATGGCTCTGGACAATAGTGGCAACATGCCATGGGAAAGTGTGATCACATGGGTTCACATAGGAGATAACACCTTGGTTACATAAGTATGCTGACTCATGCCTCCCTGGAAGGCCAGTTGGTAGGGGGCCAGGCCTGAAAAACCACTGGGGCAGTCATCTTAGTTTGGCCTAAGTAACCTGTTGTCTATACAAATGCATTTTCCCTTACACTTGTGCCCATTAAAAAGCCATGGTCAAATATGCTTCATGTTGTAAAGACTGGAATATATTTTGAAAAAGAGGTTTTAGCTTTTTGAATCAAGCAGTACTTTTTGAGTATGTCTGTGGATGTAAAGGTGTGTGAAAATGCATAAATTTTGGCTCTTGATGAATTATAAAATAAAAACATACATTGAAGTTATTTTGAAAATGCAATCCATGTTAAAGAATAATCCGTGGCAACCATATGCAATAAGTAGATGAGATGAGAGCATCATTTTGTTACACTTACATTAAGTCTAATCACATTTTGTAGCTGATGCTCTTACGAGGACTGCCAACTAACATTTTAGGTAAATGAAGAACTAGGATATATAGCCTTCAGAAAGCAGGCATGTCTCCTGTCAAATACGTAATTATAGAGGCTATGACTCCATTAGGAAAATGGTAGCCAATCAATGTAAACCCTAAGAGCTCAGATCCTTTGTAATTGATTGAGAGATTCAGTGACTTCAGTGCAATTGAGTTTCAAATGTAAGAAGCCAATATTTGGCCAGATGGTTGCCATGAATTCCAGAGGGAGTTTATGAATTTTAATGAAAGCAATGGCTACACAATTTAAGTCACATGTACTGATACTGAATGAAATATGCAGATCAGTATTGAAACTGCAACCTGGGGTATCCAAGTTTTCATTTGTTAGATGCTAATACTGATATTTATTTGTGTAGGTATGCAATTTGCTTATTATATAAGGTATGCAATTTGCTTATTATATGCTTATTATGTGAGGAACTTGTTAATGCAAATCACAATTGATGTTTGGGACTATAGCCTACTTCTTATTTCTGCTGAGATGACCCATTACATAGTTTATGATAATTTAGAGGTTCTGTTTCAGAAGTGTCTGATTTGTGTAAACAAGAGACATTTAAGTTTATTCGGTCACTTAATAGTTCTTGCAAGGCTAACATGAATAATATATAGGACCTGGGGATAATTCATGGATTAAACAAACATGGTTATGTATTGTGTCACAGGAAAACTTAAAAGTCTAATAAAGGAGGAGAGAAATATTTAAAAAATGATTATAATACAAAGCTGGAAGTTATAAATATCATAAGAGAGACATAGATAATGCAGTAGTTCTGTTCAGTAGTTAGGTTAATATTTCTAAAAATGCAATGTCCATCACATGATAAAAATTGATGTGACACACTGAGAGAGAAGCTGACATGAATGAGACTGTACAGAGTTATCAAAGACTTTAAAATAACTATGCTTAGTATATTCAAGAAAATAAAAGGCAAGCTCGAAAATTTTAACAGAGAACTGGGCTGAGCATGGTGGCTTATACTTATAACTCAGCACTTTGGGGAGGCTGAGGTGAGAGAATCACTTGAGGGCAGAAGTTCAAGACCAGCCTGGGCAACATCGTGAGACCCTGTTTTTACGAAAAAAAAAAAAAAAAAAAAATTAGCCAGGTATGGTGATGTGTGCCTGCTTGTAGCCCTAGCTATTTGGGAGGCTGAGGCAGGAGGATCATAGAATCCAGGAGTTTGAGGTTGCAGTGAGCTATTATTACACCACTGTAACACTCCAACCTGGGCGACAGAGTGAGAACTATTTCTTAAAAAAAAAAAAAAAATTAACAAAGAACTGGAAATGATAAAAAAAAAAAAAAAGAACTATAGGAATTCTAAAAAGAGGCAACAAAAAATTATGAAATCAAAAGATTTTTAAAAATTTGCTCGGTAGTAATTTACTTTACTTTAAAGTGGTAATTTACTTTAACATAATTTATTTGGCTATGCATTTATATTTCATGTACTTTTCTATAAATGTCCTATATTTCATAATGAGAAGTATAAAAGCTAACATGTTTTTATTGGATTCCAAAGAATATGTTAAATCTTTGAACTATTATTTTATTCAAACTTTCATAGCAATCTTTTGAGATAGACATTATTTCACCATACATATGGAGAAACAAGCCAGCTGAAAAGGGTTAAAGGTCACATAGCTGGGAAATAGAGGGGCCAATTTACAAACCTAGATCAGCCTGACTTTACCTTGAGCTCTTAACTCTATGCTAGCAAAGACTTGAGAAGTCCCTACCAGGAAGAATTGTTTTTGAGGGTTATGCTCAAAGTGATGTTGCTGTGGATAAACATTCTTCAGCTACTGGTACTCACGGTTCTTGATGAGATGATCCTACTCTGTTGTTATGCTCAGCCAAGAAGCTTCTACTACAAATTGATTGTAGCTTTGAAAATGACAGTTTTTTTAGATTTACCCACAAAAGTCACTCTTTAGAGCCTAATTATGTTCCTGGGGTGGGGGAAGGGGTGCTGGGTCCCAACTAAGGAAAATTCCATTTCTCTTTTCCTCTATTGACTGTAAAGAGGAACCAGCCTTCTTGTTCTATCGCTTTATACCACCAAGGTTATTTTATTACAGGAGTTTGGTTGCTTTGTTCTACCATTAGGTCCCTGTAGTCTAGCTCCTTTGTAGTACTGGTCCTTCCCCAGCCAGAAAGCCCTTCTCTTCCAGCTCTTTAGGCAAATTCCTTCTTTCCCAGCCCCCATCAGAGCTTGGAACTCCAAAGGATGTTGGAAGAAACAGACTTGGCCAGGATATAGAAAAAAGGATTCTTTTATACTTTTCTCCAGGGTGATGGGCACCTATTGCCTTATAATTTTGTAACTAATACCATCAAAATAATTCTTGCAGCAAATAAACATTTATTTAGAGGTCATTCGCTGGTTCCATTTCTAGATATAAAAGTGGCTGGCCCTTCTGCTTGGTTTCCCTCATTAGGCACACTGCCACACACCATAAGCAAAGAGACTCTTTCTTACCCAAATAAGTTCTATCGACAGCTGTTTGTGTCTTCCAATGACTTAGTATTCAACAAAACAAAATAAAACCACACTGTCCAGGCCTTGATCTACTGTGCTAGCCTCAGACGTCTGATTCTCTCCAGCTGTGCACATCACATTACACAAATGACATTAAAAATGAAATGGCGCATATTCAGGAGTGTGGGGGCTGGAATCCACATTAGGAGAAATGGTTCAAGGAACGGGGCATGTTTACAGTGAATCAAGACAAAGGGAGCGGGATGGCTTTCTGGGCCATGATAGGAGGAACTGCCAGGTGGTAGGTGGAGGCAGATTGTAGCTCAGTGTAAGTAGATTTTAGCTAATGTACAAAAGAAGTTGTTCAACAATAGAAATGGGCTGCCTTCGAAGTTGTGAGTTCTGTCAGTAAAGATGTTTAAACACTGGTTGGTAATCACCTGTCAGGGAAGTTTGATACAAGGTTCTTGTCATATGGATGAAATAGTTTGTGGATGTATATCAGAAGTCAACAGCTACTGTTTCCAAGGGAAATGTGTTCTGGGCTTTAATCAATTAATGTACAATTTTTAGACCATGGCCTATTTGTATGTGGGGACTCATTATGTAAACTTTTGTGTTTTCTACTATTAGAAGAAAATTGGGAAGAATAATAAAAATTTTGGACTAACCATACATAATGCTTTATCACTGACTTGCAAACAAAATCTAAGGCTGAACTGGTATCATGAAACTTGAGGCTCGGGAAAGAGCATGGAGTTTTTATTTATTTATTTCCTTGTCCTTGTTAGACACGTATCTTCAATTTTTGTTAATTCTCTTGTTAAACTGTATAGGTGCCATGATATACCATTCAGGGTCTGTAAGAAGTCACTTTGCAGTTGAGTCAATAAGTGATGTAGCACAGATAGCCCAGAGCAGTTTAATTGAGAATTTGATCAAAAAGTTATCCTTTGAGTGTTGTGTGCATAAAGAAAGAAAAGGTGCTTTGAGGCATTGTTTTCTGAAAACTGGTATTGAGTAAACAAGGCTTTCACTTACCAGAGTAAGTCTTTTAATAATATAAAAGCAGAAAGGGCTCCAAGCTCTCTGATTTAGGCTTTTCTGACCTATTTGGTGTTGGAAGTTAGAGAGGCTTGGCTTTTCTAATCAGTTTTATCTCAATAATCTCTGAGTTCAGAGACAGCAGTAACAGAACTAACTGGGCAGAAAAAAATTCCCCTGAGAGCCGTTTCAATTTGTAAACCTTTGGTAAGCAGTTTAGCACAAGGATCTTCAACCCTGGAGGAATCATATCAGGGTTTAATAAACCTAAGCCAAAAAAGAGACTCTTAGATCTGCAAGATTTTATTTCAAGGCAAAAGTAAAGACAGTGGGGGAAAGTAGACCTCTGGTTTCAATTGTAGAATAAAAGCCACTGATGGTTTTATTTTTAAACTTAATCACAGCTTAAAAAAGTGGTAATTCACCTTAGGTTTTAAGGTTTTTTTTTTTGTTTTTTTTTTTAACATTTCTCTGTGCCTGAAGACCTGAGCTCCTCAGGATCTTAAATCTTATGCCTCTGAATAGGTGGATTTGCACAATGGAAGAGTAATTCTCTTTTCTGAGGATAGAAATAAAAAGGAAAGTCAGATATGAAAATGTGAGTTCCTTTAGGTATATTATCCCAAATCTGTGCCTCTCCTTGACTGAAGGATCCATATTTTACATGTGCAAAACACAAAGGTTTCAGATCAAAGATTCACTTAAAAATGTTTCTTGAGTCTGATCACTTGAGTGTTTTTCCCTCTCTGAAATTTCTAGCATTTATAATTTGGTCCAAATATTACAAGCTCTGGAATGACTGCTTTTACCCCTGGGTTTTGGATAAGTCTTTTTGTTACTCGTATATGCATTAAGTAATACAATCAATTCAGAATCTTGGCAAAAGTTCCCCCTTAAAATTCCCAAGAAGTAAGGTATAAATGAGAGAGGAGAGGAAGATGGGAGAGAGAGAAAGGTGATGGATAATTCCAAATAGAAATTTTAAAAAATAAACTGCTACTTTGTTGTATTTTAGGAATTAATCAGTTTTGTTAAACTTCTTGTTGGCCACAGCCATTTCACCCAAGCCTGTGGCTGTATCATTGTCTTAATTTTCAGCAAGTCTGTCAGCTGAGATCCTACATTTTATAAACAATTTATTGTTTTGCAGGCTCCAGGAGTGATTAGATTCAGGGGTATTTTTTTAAGGCTCATTTATATAGATGAGGCAAGCCAAAGTGACAGGAATATATGAGAGCAATATGATAAATGATCTCCAGTTTTAAGCACTGGATGGTCCTTTATAAAAGTAGTTTCTTATGTTAGTGAATTTATAGATGGCATCAAAAAAGCTAGTCAACTCTATCTAATCAAATAATGTTTTCCAAAATGTCTCCTTCCTATATTTTGGAATTATATCTGGTATAGGTGTAATAGTTCTGAAACTACTATTGAGTTCTTATGACATGCCAATCAAAAGGCTAAGCACTTTATATGAATTACATCATTTAATCCTCATAACAATCACATGTAGTGGGTTCTATTATTATTTTTATTTTATTTTATTTTTGAGAGTATGTGTCATTGTGTTGCCCACGTGGTTCTTAAACTCCTGGACTCAAGTGAACCTTCTGCCTCAGCTGCCTCCCTGAGTAGCTGGGACTATAGGTGTGCACACACACAGTATATATACACACACACATAAATGATATAATTGGTTTTTTCATGATATTTCCTGTTGAAGCCTATGACTTCTTTTTGAGCAGGTTTTTTCCTCTTTAGTAATAGGCTATGTGCACTTTTTAATAAAACTAGACAAATAAATGTTGTTTAGATCTCCCTTTTGGCAAGTGCATTTTATAAGCTTAGTTCAAAGCCAAAAAGAGGAGCGGTTTTATCTTTCTTATATACCCTTCATATTTCCCCAGGGTCTACATCAGTTTGTTCCTATCACTGGCAGAAACTGGAAGGAAGGATGCATTAAAGACAAACAAAAACAAACAAGTTTTAATTTGGAGATCACTTATGAACTAGGAGTAGATTGTGCTTTGCCATGTTTTTGTGTTTGTGCATATGTGTGTATGGGCATATATATTTTTTCACATAATGCTATGGTTTGAATGTCCCTGTGAAAACTCATATTGAAATTTAATTACCATGGGGGAGGGGCAAGATGGCAGACTAGAAGCAGCCTGCACATGCAGCTGTCAAGGAGAGGATGGAAGGTTGCAAACAGGTGCCCACCTATGGATGGACTTTCTTGGAGAGAGCATTGTGAATCATCAGAGAAGCAATGGGAGACATTTCAAGTGAAGGGGAGAGAGAAAGGATGATCCACTAGGCAAGATCTGAAGGTACCTGGGTGAGGCATACATACCTGGGCAAGGACAAGAGTTGAGAACCTTAGGGCTCCATTCTTCCCTGTCCACACTGCACCTGAGCTATAAAGGGCCTCCCACTTACTGCAGACCTCTGGATTGATCAGGGAGCTGCTTGAAGTCTGTGCAGTGACACTGCATGGGAAAGTAGGCACAGCAAGAATCTGGTGGCTTCTATTCCTGGGTTGCTGCAACTGACACCATTCTGAGGTCTTGGGTCCAGAGTGCCTGGTCTATACAGGGCTTGGTTTTGCTGCAGCTGCCTCTGCATTGCCCCCCAGCCAGACCTTGGGGGAGCAGAGAGAGTGGATGCTCTCATGTGCCCCTTGACTGGCAGCCTAGCGCCCCTCCTTCCACAGGGGATTTGAGTAGAATGGATGCCGTGGATGCTCCTTGAGAAACCCCATGGCGACTGCCTCAGTGGGACCTGGACATGGAGAGAGCCCCAGCTACCTAGTGGCACATCCCTGTGGCCCCATACCCACAACTCCTACCTTGTCACTGCCACCACTATGGGGAGACCTGGGCAGAGCAATCTCCTGCAATGCCAACTTCCATGGATAGGGACTCACCCAGCTTCCTACCTGAGCTTCCAACAGTGGCCCAGGGAATAAACCAACACTCCACATGAAGATCTTCCAGCACTAGCTTGGGCTATGACAAACAGGGGAATGAAACAACATAGATCAGTTGCATTATAGCTCTCAGTACATGCACCCCCCTCCTGCTGGGTCAGTCTTCTGGAATAGGACACAAAACCATGATCTAGGGACTTCTCTTTCTTCTAAGTTGGGGAGTTCCCAGCAAAAGAGAACAGGTGTGCTACAAACCTATCTTCCCTGAGCTGAGAGCAGAGGTTTCAGATGAGAAAAACAAAACAAAACAAAAAAACAGCAAAAGAACTCTGGCAACATGAGAAAACAAGCTAGTTTGATATCCCCAAAGAATCACAATAGAGCTACAGCAACAGACCCCAACCTAAAGGAAATTGTCGAAATGTCAGAAATGGAATTCAGAATATGGGTGGCAAGTAAAATGAATAGGATTGACTAGAAAGTTGAAAATGAACAAAATGCTAGCAAAGCAAATTCAACACCATATCAAAAAGACAATTCACCATGACCAAGTGGGTTTCATTCCAGGGCTAGAAGGATGTTTCAACATATGCAAATCTATAAATGTGATTCACCACATAAACAGAAGCAAAAACGAATACCATAGGATCATCTCAATAGCTGCAGAAAAAGCATTCAATAAAATCCAGCATTCTTTCATAATAAAAATCCTCAACAAAATAGGCATAGAAAGAACATACCTCAAAAGTATGAAAGCCATATATGAAAAACCCACAGCCAACATCATACTGAATGGGCAAAATTTGAAAGCATTCCTCCAAGAGCTAGAACAATACAAGGGTGCCCCCTTTCACAACTTCTGCTCAACATAATACTGGAAGTCCTATCCAGAGAAATCAGGCAAAAGAAAGAAATAAAGAGTATCCAAATTAGGAAAGAGGAGGTCAAACTATCCCTGTTTGCTCATGGTATGATCTTATATCTAGAAAACCCTCAAGACTGCACCAAAAGACTCCTAGAATTGATAAATAAATTCAGCAAAGTCTCTGGTTACAAAATTAATGCACACAAATCAGTAGCGTTTCTATATACTAATTATAGTCAAGCTGAGAATCAAATCAAGGACTCAATACCAGTCACGATAGTTACAAAGAAACTAAAATACCTAGGAATATACTTAACTAAGGAGGTGAAATATCTCTACAAGGAGAATTCAGAACCACTGTTGAAAGAAATCACAGATGACACAAACGGAAAAATAGCCCATGCTCATGGATTGTCATGAATAGACAAATAGATAAATTGTCATTTATCAACATTGTTAAAATGTCGATGCTGCCCAAAGTGATTTACAGATTCAACACAATTCCCATTAAAATACCAACATTACATTTAACATCTAGAAAAAATAATTCATGCTTCAGTTGGAACCAAAAAGAGCCTGAACAGCCAAAGCAATTTTTAGCAGAAAGAACAAATATGGAGGCATCACATTACCTGACCTCAAATTACACTTCAAGGCTATACTAACCAAAACAGCATGGTACTGATTAAAGTAGAGACTTAGACCAATAGAACAGAATAGAGAACCCAGATATAAAACCATCTACCTACAATCAACTGATCTTTGACAAAGCAGACAACAGCGTACACTGGGAAAAGGAAGCTGTATTTAATAAATGGTGCTGGTAAAACTGAATAGCCACATGCAGAAAAGTGAAACAGGACCACTATCTTTCACCAAATATAAACATTAATTCAAGATGGATAAAAGACTTAAATTTAATGCATGAAACCATAAAAATCCAGAAGAATATGTAGGAAAAACTCTTGTAGTCTTTGGCCTAGGCAAAGAATTTATGCCTAATACCCCAAAGGCAAATAGAGAAACAACAATAATAAATAAATGGGACTTTATCAAATTAAAAAGCTTCTGCACAGCAAAAGAAATAATGAACAGAGTGAGCAGACAACCTACAGAATGGGAGAAATTATTTGCAAACTGTACATCTAACAAAGGGCTAATATCTAGAATCTACAAAGAACTCAAATCAGCAAGAAAAAAAACCCCAAGCCCTATTAAAAAGTGGGCAAAAGACATAAGCAGAAGTGTTTCAAAAAGAAGATAGAAAAATGGCCAAGAAACGTATGAAAAAATGCTGAAAAGCACTAATCTTCAGGGAAACGCAAATTAAAACCACAATGCGATACCACCTTACCCCTGTCAGAATGGCCATTATTAATAAGTCAAAAAACAGTAGATGCTGGGGTAGATGCAGAAAGAAGAGAAAAGAACACTTATACACTGTTGGTGGGACTGCAAAGTATTGCAATCTCTACAGAAAACAGTATGTAGATTCCTCAAAGAAATAAATGTAGACTTACCATTCAATCCACCAATCATACTGCTGGGTATCTACTCAAAGAAAAATAAGTAATTTTATTAAAAAGACACCTGCACTCAAATGTTTATTGCAGCATAATTCACAATTGCAAAGATGTGGAATCAACCTAAGTGCCCATTAATTCATGAGTGGATAAAGAGAATGTGGTGTATATATATGAAGGAGTACTACTCAGCCATAAAAAGGAAGAAAATAATGTCTTTTGCAGTAACTTGGATGGAACTGGAGACCATTATCCTAAGTGAAGTGTCTCAGGAATGGAAAAACAAACAGCACATGTACTCACTAATAATTGGGAGCTAAACAATGGGCACGGGGCACAAATAGATGATATGTAAAGAAAACTGGAAACCAAGAATAGGGTAGGAGGGGGCTAAGGGATTAAAACTTACCTGTTGTGTACAACGAACACTATTCTGGTGTCAGATACACTAAAAGCCCCAATTTAAGCCTTCTACAAGGTATGTGTATAACAAAAAGCTTTGTACCTCCTTAATATTTTGAAATGAAAAAAAATTAATTGCCATTGTAACAATGTTGAGAGGCAGATCCTTTAAGAGGTGATTAGGTCATGAGGGCTCCGCCCTCAAATGGATCAACGTGGGAGTGAGTTAGTTATTGTGGGAGTTCCACCCTCTTTTCCTCTCTGTCTCAAGTACTTGCTTCTGCCTTCTGCCCTTCTGCCATGGGATGACCCTTACCAGATGCTGGTGCCATGCCCTTGGATGTCCCAGCCTCCAGAACTGTGAGAAACAAATTTCTTTTCTTTATAAATTACCCAGTCTCAGGTATCCTATTATAGCAGCAGAAAGCAGACTATGACATATAGTAAGCATCTTGAGTATATTCTTGGTTCAGGGCTTATTTATGTAGTATATAACATGCTGTATTCCTTTCTTCAAGAAGCTCATTGATAAATATACAATCTGCTCATTTTCTGGAATTCTGTTGAACAATGTAAACTCAAAAAACAATCATTTCACTTCCCAGCCTTATATGCAAATACTTCTTTCCTAGCAGATTTTGCTTGTATCATTAATATGACCCCCACTTTCCCACCTCCTACCTCCTAAAATTTTGATTGTTTTTTTCTTGAATTCCCCAATATTTCTTTATAGTTATTTAACTCTTATTCTCCCCTTTCTCCCATGCTTTTTCATTGCTTTTTGAGCCCTTTCTTCCTTTTTTTTCTGGATAACTTTTATTTGCTTTTGAAGACTCAGCTTGGGCCTTTTCTAGAAGGCCTTCCATTGTCTTGTTTCTATTAGACTAGGTTGGTAGATGCTCCTGTCTGGGCCTCACAGTATCCTGGACAAAGTATCATGGGCACATCTCTGTTGTAGCTATTCTTATACCATTTCAGTTGCCTGTCCACATTTCTGATTCCCCCTCTAGACCTTGAGCTTCTTGAGTCCACCATTATGTTTCTCTAATCTCTATGGTATCAGTGCGCAGCTGAATATCTGACACATGGTGAGTGTTGATAAATATTTGTTGAATTAATAAATATTTAAAGACACAAATCTCATTCCCTCTCAGTCTTCTTTCTTCAGAAGTCCTTCCTTTCTGACCTCCTATGGCAGGTACAAACTGTAACACTTATTTGGGAATTAATCTTATGTTACTCTGGGAGTGTCCCTTATATTACTGCTGTTTAAATCTTATAGTGGTATTTAGTATTTTCTCTATGTTCTCAGCTATATTTGAACTTCCTAAGAGGAAGATTTTATAATTTTGGGTGTCCTCAGAGTACCCCAAATACTACTTTTTATATATTACCTCCTTGATAGCATTGGTTCATAATTGCTAAAATGCTTCAAAAAGCAATGAACAAGAGCTCTCTCCAAAGTATGAATTTCACTGCCATTGTCTTTTCACTCTCCATTTCCTTGAACATTAGGTACATTGTCTAATAACAGGGACTTCAGAGACTCCCTTTTATTTCACAAGGAGCTCTCCATGAGGGAAGATTGAAGTTTTTTTTTTTTTTTTTCTTGTAGAAAGATAAAATACAGTGACTGTGGAAATCGTCTTCATTTTTGAGCCTCAGTGTCTTTATCTGTAAACTTGGGGTAGTAGATAGGTACATTTCCCTAACAGAGTTGCAGTGAATGGTCAATGAGATAGTGTATGCAAAACATGAAACAGTGCTTGGTACATAGTGAGTCATCAGTGAAGTTTAGCTGTTGTTATTGTGAGCATTCACTATGGGCATGATCATTTGAAGGAGTTCCCAAAAAAAGGCCATTTGGTGTTTTTTTATTCAATTGGTTTATCCATTCTTTTTAAAAATGATAAGAAACACTTAGGTAGTGTTCTTATTATTCC
Organism: Propithecus coquereli; assembly: GCF_000956105.1. Lineage (NCBI taxonomy): Eukaryota > Metazoa > Chordata > Mammalia > Primates > Indriidae > Propithecus > Propithecus coquereli. The sequence continues at coordinate 3,964,852 of NW_012134525.1, read as the reverse complement.
TACTTAGGTAGCATTCTAGGTTCAAACTCATTTGAAACTTTGAACAACCCAGTTAAGGACCTGCCATATTATCTTTATTTCAGAGATGAGGCCATTAAGGCACAACAAATTGTCCAGTCACACAGCTAATAAGTGGCAGAGCTGGAATTTTAACCCATGCTGTTTAGTTACAGAGTCCATGCACTGAACCATTATAAAATAGAGGGCCTCTTCTAGAAATATCTATTCAACATCTAATCTATGCTGGGAACTGAGGTTAGAGAGATGAATAAGTACAGTCTCTACCTTAATAGCTTTCACAGTCTAGAGTGGGAGATAGACAAGTTAGGACACAATTACTGATTAATATTAGCAGGGGCTATAATTAGGGTGATCTTATATCCCAATTTGTCTGAGATAGTCCTAGTTGATGCCTGTCACCCAGCATAATTATTACTAGTGTTTTCTTTGACATTCAATGTTGTGTTGGTTTGGTTGACAAATTATGTGGTCTCTGTTAGCTCTATTAAGGCAGGGGTCACCAGCCTATGGTGAGTTGTATAATTATTTCATTTTATGTTACAATGTAATAATAATAGAAATAAAATCCACAATAATTGTAATACACTTGAATCCCAAAACCATCCTCCCCTCCACCCCCTGGTCTGTGGAAAAATTGTCTTCCATGAAAATGGTCCCTGGAGCCAAAAAGGTTGGGGACTGCTATTTAAGGAATGCATGAGGTATTCTGGGAGCTCAAAATGGGGAGACCTGACTTTCTGGGGTAAGGCTTCACCTGACTGAGTCGTATAGGATGAGAAGCAGTTCATCAGGTAGGAATAGGGAATTTGAAGCAGAAGGAAGGGACATAGGAATGTGAGAGTACTTGATGTGTTCAGAGGAGAGCAAGTAGATGGGGCTGTTATGTAGGACAATTGATTCTCACAGCTGCAATTAGAATCACCTGGGGTACTTTAAAGAGACTCCATGCCCAGGATACACTCATTAAATCAGAATCTCCAGAGCTTTCCAGGTGATTACAATATAGTTTGAGAACCTCAGAGGTAGAGAGCCTTTGAGAAGTAGGAAGGAGTGATGTGTGGGTAGAAGAGGGGAACTAGGCAAGGACTGGCTCATGGAGGGGTGCAGTCGTAACCAAAGGTGCTGCTACTTGTACGTGAGTGAAGGTTCTGGCTTTCTGCAGGCCTTCAATCTGGTTGGGGCTGGTAGCCCTTTCCCTCCTGACTCTTTCTTGTTATAGCAACATGAGTCAACGATAAGCTGTGGATGGTAGCTTGTTCCCTCTATTCACAACCCTCTAAAAGTGAGTATTATGGTCTAATTCAGCTTGTAAAAAGCCTCTCTATGGCCCAGAAAATCTTTTAGTAGTGCTAAGTTTGCCAAGGATTGTTAGACATGAGAGGCAGACCATGCTTTTATATGACAGGGATAGGCATAAAAGTACCTTAGAACAATTCTCTGTATGGAAAAAAAATCCCAAATGTACATTATGTATTTTTTAAAAAGCCTTTATAGAGTTCTGTGAAGGAAATGGAAGTTTGATTAATTTTTCCCAACTCTTATTTACCAGTCTAGCTAATGGTTTAGAAGGTGGAACCTGTTAATTATCAAGACTGATTTAATATATAAAGTGAAATTAGAAAGGTTAATAATGATGTCCACTTTCCATTGCAGATGGACAGTCTTTCCTGTAGCCACGTTATGGTTATTATGGAGCTCCACTGCAATGAATGTGTTAAAACACTGCTCTTCAGGACGGCATCTGGGATGATGAGGAGGTAAATAAACTCAGCTGAGCAAATAGGGTTTACCGAGCCAGGGTGTGAAGGACCCTTGCTCTGGGCTCTGTGCATTAGAGAGCTCAGGTCTGGCTCTCTCGCCCTGTCCTTGTACATAGTTCATGTGTCTTCAGAGTCACCTGGAGTCCTTATGGCCACCTGAAGCCTGCCTCCCCCTCTTCTGGACACGCTCTGAGTATCTGAGACCCTGGAATCCCCATCCTAAACAGTCCTAAGTCTGCTTCCGATGCTCACACAGGCCTCTTCTTTAGGATTTTTCTCTTGGGGGGGACCAACCATGATGTCTGTGGATAACCCAGTGGGCTTGATAGGTGTTTTGGGGTGGCTGTTTGTGGGGATGGGAATGGAGCTTGGATGTGAGTGATCCACATGCAGGATCACTAATTTAATTGGAGCACACGTGCACGTGCAAGTCCTCTCACAGTGTAGGGCAGAGCTGGAGTGGGAAGAAAAGGAAGTAGAGCTGGCTCTTCCAATAATGCCATGTCCTGGCACAGAACTCCAAGGAGTCTCACAATTATAAATGTGAATGCAGCCTCCCAGGTCATTATGAAAGAACTTCTGTCAAGGTTAGAGGATAGAATCTATTTTATGTAAATTTTATTAACTGTTTTATTAATTTAAAATATTTAGGCAATAGGATTTCCATTTGGACTCTTGACCTGGGCCTTTCAAAAGTTAGAGATAAGACTGAAGCCAGGTCACAAAATGGTATATAGAGAAACTCGGGTCACCTGAGAGAGGGTGACAGACTACATACCTACTTGTTTGTAGTTAGCTGAACCTCATTTGTCCAGTATCTATATAACACCAGATTTAACAACTCATCCAACTATTGTCCCAACCCTGGATGTAGGTGAGAAAAGTACTGTGTCAGAATTTGTGAGTCTACCAGACCCTGCCATTGCAGAACCGGGAAGAGGGGATCACGTTTGTGTTTTAGCACTTGCTGCTGAATCCATTAAGCGGTGGAGTCAACAGTAATTGAATACCTCCCAAGTGTCAGGCACTGTATTAACTACTTTGCCTGTGCTATCTTTTTATTCCTTGCAAAGCAGGTATTATCATTCCAGTGGTAAAGATACAGAAACTTTTGTTTGGGAGATTAAAGAACTTGCCCCAGGTCCTGTAACAAATACCAGGATTTATTTTTTGGTCACTAAACAAGACAAAGTTTCTAGTGGCCATGCCTTTTTCTAACCCTGATTCCCTCCCATAAGAGTGGGAGATATCCTTCAAGGAAAAATTGTAATCAAAGTCATTATACCAAGAAGTTGAGTTTGGCTTTTTAAAAAAGATTTTTATTTTCTTTCTCCCATTTCAACCCCCAGCCCAGATGTCTCCCTTCCTCCTTCCTCTTCCTTTGCCTTTTGAGTAAACCACTCTAATTATTAACTTTGTAAACGAAGCTCTAAATAAGCTATTTAAGTTTATTCCTATTAGATGGGACAACAGATTAGAAATCCAGGGCCACCTGGGGTGGGAACGTGTTAGATTTCCATGCTAATGCCTCATGCATGTTTTATGCCTTAGATTAGTAGCTAATGTGGTCATTGATCATCTCATGTCATATGAGCTACAAACCTCCTGCTTTGAGCTAATTCTTTTAAAAACTTGTTTCCCAATCAGTATTCAAAGTCCAGACCAAGGTTTCTGGTTTGTAAAAGAGGTCATATTTGCTTTTGTGGGGGAGGAAGGTGTTCAAAAACATTTTTCTCTTCATAGATTTGTCCTCTTCGTAGGTAATAAAAAGGCATAATATATCATTGGAATAAGTTTAGTTTGAGAAATTGCTAAAGCAAAAATACTTCCTAAAGTCTAGTCCTGGAAGCACTTTTATATCTTATGTAGTTTCTTTCTGTGCTACTTATAAGTAAAAAAAAGTTAAAACTTATCGTTTGAAAACCTATTCAATTTGTATTTGAATTACTTAAGCATTTATCCCATTAAGTAGGAAACTGAGAGCATTTTTACTTCACATTATATAGCTCCGCCATTAGTGAAGTCTAGTTCCAATTCCAGTCCATTCACTTAGTAACTGTGTGACCTTAAACAAAATCCTTGTCATCTCTGAGTTTCAATTTCTTTATTGGAAACATGAGGCTTATGGTGGTGCTTTCTGCATAGGTTGAATGTGGTTATGAGGATCCTCTGAGGCCATGTCTGGAGCTTAGTAAATACTCATATAAACAGTTGTGATCATTTTATTCTTCTTCCATGCAGAAAGTCATCTTGGCTAAAATATGATGAATAAAGTTTTCACTGATGAAATGGGTTGGTAGTAGCTCATCTCTCCTCTTCCCTGGTTAGGGATAGAAGCCAGCCACAACTCAGTCCTGTGCATTGGAAAGCTGGTGGTGGTTTGACAAGGCATTATGTTTACTCTTCAAGAAAAACCTTTTCAGTCTCTTTAGCATCTGAGCTGGATCTTGAAGCTAAGTCAGGAGTGGAGGAAAAGTGGAGTGAACTATATCAATTTTTAGTGGAACCATCTCAATACAGGGCAGGAACACCTCTCCTGCAGCCTAGAAAGAGAGCAATTTCAAATCGTGACTCACACAGTTGGTCATGGAGAGGTATGCTACCACCATTAAGGGAAAAAGCTGAAAGTTGACTGATGCCAACTCTCTGTCTTGCTTCCTAGATGTCTTCTTCTTTCTATGTATACATCTCTGAAAACCCACACATTAATGCATTCCTAAGGAAAATGGAGGGGATAGCACTTTTTTTTAAGGTCTCTGGGGAATTTTTCCAGGAGCAATCATGGGGGGACCAGGGTTGCTCTGGTGTTGGTGAAGTGCAAGACGTATTGGACTCTGGGCTTACCTTACAGCTCTCTTTCTCTTGTAGCTATATCACATGAGCCTGGGGATCATTAGGTAGACATTATAAGGCTCTAAATGATTCTCTGTCTGCCCTCAGGCAAAATAACTGAAGTTTTGGTGATCAGGGAATGTTTGATTCAACAAGAAAGTCCTTGAAGTATAGTGGAACCAGCCATGACCAGTGAGAGTACTGGGCAGTCTGGGTCAGACAGTTATATCTGGAAGTGTTTGCTGAGTAAAGCTTCTTATATAACCTTGTTTTTTGTTTGTTTGATGGTTGAAGGGGTTTTGTTGAAGTTGTGTCACCAAATCTGCAAACCCACTGCAGAATTCAGTTAGTCTGTTTTGCTCTTTCCCTTTGTGAAACTTTGTAGTACCTTTAACTTGTAATAGAATGTTTCAAGGAAAATTACAAGATAGTTTCCTCACAGGATACCTGTACTGTAGTTTTCCTGATCCCTTTTATTTCTATATACAGAGTGACTTTAAACATATATATGTTTGAGAGTTAAGCTCTCCTATTTTAAGTATCGACTAGATATACAACTTCATAATTCACTGAGAACAATTTTGTTTAGATATTTTGTCCTCCCTGTTGAATGTATAATTAGGATCTTTATTAACAAATCAAAAACACTTTCACATTTAGCATTGAACTTTACCCAAACTCCTGGCATAAGGCTGAGAATATGGTACATGCTTAATGCATTGACAAATGAACAAGGTTGGACTTCAGTAATGAAATATACAAAGTATTAAGCTTAAGAAAGAAGAAATATTCAGAGACTCGAGAAGGTAATAGGCTTACTAGGTCATAACTTTAAGGTAAATGCTCTAGATGTGTATTAAACTGCAAAAATAGATCAGAATAAAACTATGGTTGCAATAATTATCAGGAAAAAATATAGGAGCTGGAAATTGCCTCCTGTACTAAAAGATGGAATAATAGTCTGGAAGACTGTTGTAGAGTGCCAGCTCTGGAGACAGGCTGCTGGATATGAGTCCTCAGTTTGCTCTTTCCATCTGTGGGATCCTGGGCAAGTAGCTTAGTTTCCTCTTTTGTACAATAGGCATAACAATAATATCTTCCTCAGCAGGGTGTTGGTAAGATTGAAAGGAGTAGCTCACATAAAGGGCCTGGCCCAGTGCAAATGCTTAATGGGGACTATTATTGCTATTACCATTATTCAGGAGCATAATAAACTTTTCATTAGAACATCTTGGCAAGACTTAAATGTTCTTGGGTTACTGATTTCTGAAATCTGGTTTTTTTCTTTTTTAAGAGATGCCAAAGACAGAGAACATGCAATCTGGGCTGGTAGTGTATGTAGTGATCTGATAATATTGTGTGGAATCTCTGTTTTGTCTCCAGATTTTCTACCAATGCTCTTTCCCATTTCCCTTACTATGCTGTTCTATGCTCTGGTGACTTTGCTGGGCCAGGTGCTGCTTCAGTGGTTGTACTGTAAGATACTGTAGGACCATACTTGTCCTGCTTTCCACTTTTCCTGAAGTCTTGGAAGTGATAAAGATAGCATGTATATCAAATCTGAGAATACCACTGCTCTGTGAGGGGAGAGCTAATGTCCTGGATGACCAAGCAAGGATTCAGAGTCACAACTAAACTAAAAGTTAAAATTTGCTAAGATAAGTACATAGTCCATCATTTATATTAAAATAAATAAATCATTCAAGCACAGGCTTGGGAAGAATTGACCCAATAATGTAGAGAATTTTTTTGATTTCAGGGTCAAGATGAGACAGTAATGTGACTGGGTGCCTGCTACATTCTGTACTACAGTTGACTATTACCATGCATGCAGAGTCTGGCCTGAAATTCTCAGGTCTCTGGATCTCAAATGACACTCACCAACGTGGGAAGACTAAGCCACTATCTAGGCTCACTTATTAGGGAAGTGGCTTACTGCTAAACACTCATCTTGAAGTGCATGTGCTATAAATTGAGCCACACATTTTATCATTACCATTTAATTAAAGCAGCCTGTAAAGAGCACATTCACTACCCGAAGGATGGACACATTTGAAACATGGACTTGGGTGGGGGGGACCAAGGGCAACACACGTAACCTAAACATCTGTACCCCCATAATATGCTGAAATTAAAAAAAAATTAAAAAAAAAGAACACATTCATATTCTTATGCATTTCGTGGATTTGCTGGTTGCTTTCAGAAAGTCAGCGGAAACATTATAACATTCAATCAGAAATCCTAAGGTTCTCTGGTCTACCAGAGACAAGGACAAAGGAAGGTAGAATCCCAGTACAGTTTCTAATGGTCAACTCATATTTGAAATACTGCTTTTTCGTTTTGATGCCATAACTTAAAATGGTTGTTGACAAACAATTGTAGGCAGAGGAGAGCAATCAGAATATGGTAAGGCTAGGAACTGTGTCATAATAAAAAAACGTTGGAAGAATTGGGAAGTGTTTAGTTTGAGAAAAAGCAGTTTGGAGGAAATGTGGTGGTTCTTTTTGTATACTTGAAGGTATGTCATGAGTAGAGGCATTTGATTTATTCTGTGCTACTCCAAGGGATTGATCCAGGACCAAGAAGTATAAATATCAGTCATACATATTCAGCATGAGGAAGAATTCGCTGGGCAGGAAATGTCCAAAAATACCATGGGTGGCCTAGAGAGAAAATGAGCATCCTTTCTTCAGAATTGCTTAAGCAGGTACTACCTAACAACAGATACTAAACAGCTGTCAAATAATAATGGATAAGCACAGGAAATCTGCCACTGGAATGTCTGGATGCTCCTCTTGGCTCTGTCTCTGTCCCTTACTAGCTCGAAGATGACAGAGCTGTTATGTTACTCTGTGAGTCTGTGTCTCAGCACCTACCTCATACATTTTCATGGGTGTTCATGGATGTAAAGTAATGCATAGTAAGAACCCAGTAAGGGTGAGCATTTCTTATGATTATTATCAAGGAATGCATAGAGACGATTTCTGTAAAGAGTGAAATGTTTTGTTAGAGCTGCTTCCCATTTTAAGACTAATGCTACAATTACTTGTAATGATAAAATCAAACTCTGTTAATTTTATGGGTAGACCATTGAGCCTATAAAATACCATATATGTCTAAATGGAGTCAATATGATATATTTCACTTCACCACCACAAATACAACCCGAGTACAAATGGGGACATATAGATAGAAGAAAAGAGTTGGGCATATATTTTGTAAGGCTGATACATTGATAGCTATTCTGACAAGACTGGCTTAAGTGTTAATTTTGGCAATTTCTATTGCCCATTCTATCTATGAGTTATAGTGTACATAAACAGCATAAGGTATTTTATGTTAATTCTTGAGAGTGGTTTTTTTAAATTTCATGAGAGTAAACCAGGCATATTGTTAACAATATAATTTGGGCTAAATTGAGCTCCTAGTAAATTGTGAATGGTTTATTATTATTCACTGGAATACATTTTCCCTGCAAATGCAATATTGCAGCTTTTTTTATTATGTGTTAATAGTTTAACAGCCAAAGTTAAATGCTATTAATAAAATGATACAGATCTCATTTGTAGTATTCTATGGTTTTCTTCAACATTTTATTAGTAAAGTTGAAAAATGTGATGTGACAAAAAGAATACAAAATAAAAGCAATTAGTAGACTCAGTATAAAGGATGGAAAGCTTGAATTGCATACTCTTAGCTAAAGCAAAGCAAGGTGTGATACAGTGTCTAGTATACTGCTCTGCAACAGCTTCATGCATGCTGGTTGATCAAGAAACAACTCTATTGACAGCTTTATTCACTTAAGTTAGAATTCTTTTTCAAGCTGTGTATATACAGATAAACTAAGCAGAGAATTCATATTTGTTTGGTAAATTAAGAAAAAAAAGAATATAAATAATGTATTCCTTCTCTCCATTTTCTTCTGTGGTGGGTGATTTCTCTCTGACAGATAATTTCTGCTAGTTTTCCACTTTATTTTGTTTACGTAGAAGTAGATGGTATGGTCATAATATATAATAGAATAGGAATGTGGGAACTTTCAAATTTTCCCAAACATGAGTTGGGTGTTTTTGTGCAATAAGTACATTCCTATTAAAAAATAATTGAGATACATGCAGAAGACTGAAACTAGACCCCTACCTCTCACCTCTCACAAAAATCAATTCAAGATGGATAACAGACTTAAACCTAAGGCATGAAACCTTAAGAATTCTAAATGAAGATG
>NW_012134525.1:3952787-3955069 GCF_000956105.1 Propithecus coquereli | reverse complement strand
TGTATACACGAGGAGTGCAATGCACACCACCCGAAGGATGGACATATTTGAAACACGGACTTGGTGGGGGGGCAAGGGCAACATACGTAACCTAAACATCTGTACCCCCAAAATATGCTGAAATAAAAGGAAAAAAAATAATTGAGATAAATTTAGAGCTCATTCTTAGGTCTAATATAATTGTAGGGTAGTGGAAATATAAATTCATGAGAATAAGTACAAGATTTTAGGAGATTTCCTCAACAGTACACTCAATGTCAGTCAATAATATGATTAAACCTCTGAGAAGATAAATATGTTCTTCTACTGCCCTAGTACCCAGAATGAGAGATAAGAATTCTGCTTTACTTAGCACTAGTCAGGGAATAGCTGGGAGTATTGGATCATATTGTGGTAAATGCAATTTATGAAAGGTGTAGACCAGTGAAGATGGTTGACTAGAATGGAAATGGAACTCGAAATTATGTTAAATGAGTAATGATGGGAAAAACCTGACAATGGGGATACAACCAGAATTCAAACATTTCAAAGAAGATAGGATGGGTTCATTTTGTATGGCTTCCCCATGGATAGCCAACAAGAAAGACATGTGTGTGAAAACCATAAAAAATATTATAAGGAAAATGCATTAGTATTCAATATAATGTGCTATTTTCATAGTGAACAATTTCCACTTTTTAGGATTCTTTTACCAAAACCTTTCTCTCCACCTGTCTTGTGGATTTTTATTTGCTTCTTTTATCACCTATTCAGAGAAATGCTTTAAAGTTTGCTAGTATATTTAGATTTGTTTATTTTTTGGAATGTTCTGACAATTTTAAGCATATAATTTGAAACTCTGTTATTGAGGGCATACAGATTTAGGACTGTGCTATTTTTCTTGTGATTGACTAATTTATCCTTTTTTTTTAAAGTCCTTTAAAAAATCTTTAGTAATGTTTCTTCAGATATACTTTGCCTAATATTTGTATAGCTATATTATCTTTAACTTGGTTAATATTTTCATGGCATGTATTTTTTCATAGTTTTACTTTTAATCTTTCTGCGTTCTCATATTTAATGGTGTTTCTCTTTTAAGAAGAATGTTTTGTAAATCCAATATGCCAATATTAGTTTTATTTTGAGTATGTAATCTATTTTTGTTTAATGTAACTACCACTATAGTTGATTCAAAAGAAGTTACCCTGAAGATTACTGAAATAATTCTTAATTTATTATAGCATAGTACATATTAATACATTTTCAATGCCCTGATAATACTGGAACCGTAAAGCCCTCTAACTCCATTTAACCTTCTAATTTTATTTTTGTGTGTGGTTTTTTTTTTTATTTCAGCATATTATGGGGGTACAGATGTCTAGGTTACGTAATTGTTTAATGTATTTTAATTTCAATTATATTTTAAAATTTAAAAATTAATACTAAATTATTTTATTTGAATAATTCACATTTATGTACATATATAAATTTTCCATTCTCTCAATTTCTTTTCATTTCCATGTTTCTATTTGAGATCATTTTTCTTCCACCTGAAAATTTCTTTTTATTATTTCTTATATTTCAAGACTATTAGTGATGGATTCTCTCAGTTTTTGTTTCTTTGATAATATATTTATTTTATCATCAATTTTGAACGATAATTTTGCTGGGCATAGAATTCTGTGGGTTGGCAATAAGTTCCTTTCAGAATTATAAAGATGTTGATTTCACTTTTTGCTTACATTATTTCTTTTGAGAAATTAGTTTTCAGATTTATTGTTGCTCCTTCAAAGGTCACAAAGGTTTTATTTTTTCCTCTCTGGCTGTTATAAAGATCTATTTCTGTGTTTAGTAGTTTGACTATGATGTGGGCAGATGGCATTTCAAAACAATCTGCTTAATCTCTGCTGAGTTTCTCAAATCTGTGGGTTGGGCTTTTTTTTTAATCAGTTTTGGAAAATTTGAGGCCATTATCTATTCATATCTCTCTTTATTTCCATGTTCTATCTCTCCTCCTAGAACTGTGATGATACCACTTATATTTTCTGATTTTTTCTTCATTCTTTTCTCTTGAGATATCAGTTATATATGTCCTATTAACCTTTCAGGTCATACTCTTGTGTTTTGTCCAATGTGCTATTAACACATTCTTTGAACCCTTAATTTCAATTATTGCATTTTTCGGCCCTAGAATGTCCATTGGAATGTTTAAAAATTTGTAATTCTTTTTTGAAATTCTTTGTCCTTTCCTTTACTCATCTTTCCAACTTTTTCTAAAACAAATCATATTTATTTTAAAGTCC
>NW_012134525.1:3932962-3952512 GCF_000956105.1 Propithecus coquereli | reverse complement strand
TAGTTGTCCAGATCATTACTTTCTATTTTTTAGTAGAGACGGGGTCTCGCTCTTGTTCAGGCTGGTCTCGAACTCCTGACCTTGAGCGATCCACCTGCCTCGGCCTCCCAGAGTGCTAGGATTACAGGTGTGAGCCACTGTGCCTGGCCATATGCTGATAATTTTTGATTGCATGTTAGATACTGTATAAAATCTGCAAAGGCTCTAGATACTATTATTTTTCACCAGAGATAACTTATCCTTTCTTTCGCTAGGCAGGGGAGGAAGGAGGGATACAGTGATCACTTTAGCATAATCAGAGACTGTGCTGTATGCAAACTGGGTTGTAGTTTTGGAGATGAACTTTACCTTTGGTTGTCCTTAGTTTCTAAGGTCATATCTGTTGAATGAAAACCTGACAGATCTTTGACTTCTCAGCACCAACTATCACAGAAATCTCTGTTCTGCTTTTCAGAGGTTTTCAGCTCTTTGGCCTCAAGTCACGTGTAGCTTCATATTTAACAAGTGTGATAAGGGGGAGACAAGAAGTATGTTTGAGGCACTTCAAGTCTATATGATTTTGTCATGATAGACCTGCTCAACCATCAGATCTCTGCAGGTTTCTTTGTCCGTCCGCAGTGGCCCCTGGATTCTAAACCTCTAGGCAATGCCCAGAAATGGCAAATGCTGCCAGGGAAAGTGTAGCTTCAGATCATCTCATCTCACCTCTGAAGGTTCTATGATCTTAAACATTTTATTTCCACTAGTCTCTGTTGCTTTTACATTTTGTGGTTTAATACCATGATTCTTGTCAATTATCTGTTTTTTATAGTTGTTCTCACTGGGGCATTTACTTGTGGCAAATTACTTCATCATACTTAAAAGCAGACATTTGTACTTCTATGTCAAAATAAAAAAATAGGGACATATTTTTCTCTCTGCACCAAATATACAAGATTATAAGTTGAGCTCAGATATTTGTTTATGTCAGGTTGACCATAGACAGAATTATAAATTTAACCATGCTACTTTTAGCATTATTCTTTTTTTCCGTCTTTTTCATTTTATATTTTTTTCTAGCTATCCCATAACATTCTAAGTCTAAATCCAGGAGAATAAAATATTTTTTTTTTTCTGCCAGATATCTCATCGTTTGTCTTTATAGATATGCTTGGACTCTTCTGCCTTGCAGTCCTTCCCATCAAAACTTGCCTGACCCATGTTTATGCTCTCTGGATCCTCCTAGGGAGTTGGCTAATTACCTGGATTAATTACAACCAAATAGTTGGTGACTTGTAACTTGCCATATCAAAATCACATTTCTATTTCAATAGGATTTACCTATAGCTTTTGCCCCAAAATATATGTAATGCAGATGGGGCTTTCTCATATTGAAGTAGGAATAATGGATGAGAAATATGAGGCAATTATCTTCCTTCCCAACATTCATATAATGTAAACACTAGAAAGTTTACATTCTTTTATTTATTGATCTATTTGTTCAATTAACAAACATTTATTAAGCCTTTACTATTTTCAAGTCATTTTGAAAGCCACTAGAGGAAATACAGAGATGAATAAGACAGATCCCATAAGAATATTATTATTTAGTAGGTAAGAATAAATACATGACTAATAATAGTACAAGGCTTAATGGGATAAGGACCATAGAAGAAGCAAAAATAATAAACTAATGTGGGCATTTAGAGAAAGGGATCTCATCAGTCAAACAGTTCAGAGATTCATTCATGTACAAAGTAGCTTTTCAGTTGGGTTTTTAAAGGTAGATGGGATTTCTAATGGGGATGTATGTAGAGGATGGAGAGGGTGGGAAGGGCTTTCTGGATAGAGAATATTATGAACAAATTTAGGAAATTCGAGAAGTACAAAGTCCTGTCACAGGGTATAGCTTGCCTTAAGGAGACGGGAAGATCAGTGACCCTTAAGGAACTTGTTTAGTACTGAAGACTGAATCCTTGGTTATTTGTAGTGATTAGCTTAGCCTGAACTGCTGTTGAATATCAACAGGAATTGTACTATGAACTGAAGGTACATTAATACTTAATATTTTGGAGCTCACTATCCAGTAAGATTCTATTAAGGTATTTTATTTTATTTAATATAAAGTGAACAAAGAAAAGGAAGTGTGAACAAAGTGTTGTTCCACCAAAAAGGCCTTTTTGCACATGGGGTGTTCTTTCTATTTCTAGATCATAGAAATCATCATAAAATGTTTTCCATATTATGCAAGTATTTATAACATTCGTCTGATTTGATCAGTGGTCGCAGCCAAAATAAATAATTTAGATGAAGATATTCATTTAGTATGTCTCAACTTTCATTGATTTGTCCATTATTTATTCTCTGTCTCTCTTCCTCCCTCCTTCCTTCCCTTTTCCCTTCTTTCTTTCATTCTCCTAATATTTACTGAGTGATCCTTTGTGCCAGGTATGGCAATAGAGGCTGAAGATTCAGTGGTGTATGAGGCACAGTCCCAGGTTTCTGGTGACATCAGACAAAGCTGATGAGTTCCTTATACTCAAGAGGGCAGCCAATATATATGGATTAAGACATTCATTCTCCTGAAGTAACCGAAGGTTGATTCCAGGGCCTTTGTGTATGCAGATGTTCATAGTTTCTCTGAATGTGGGCCCTTTGGGAGGGCTTCGCAATGTATCTATTAAACCTTCTTTGTGCCTTTAGATTAGCCTATCCCTGTACCTGCCAACAGCAAGGAGGATGATTAAAAGGAAAATCCCTATACCTCTTATCTGGAGTATTAGGCTTATTCCAAAATACAACCACCTGATTTCTCCTCTTTTCTAAACTCCATTTCTCCTCCTGTCCACTTACAACTCAGGTATAATTAAAACCCAGCCTTCTTCACAGAGGCTTTATCTGTAGTAGCCCCAAACTGGAAGCAACTCAGATATCCATTGCAGGTAAATAGAAAAACAAATTGTGGTGTATTCATACAATGGAATACTACTCAGCAATAAGAAGAACAAACTGTTGATACATACAACAACATGGGTAAATTTTAAAATAATTATGCTGCTTGAGAGAAGCCATGTAAATAAGAATACATACTGTATGATTTCATTGATAAAACTAGAAAATGCAGACTAACCTGTAGGGAGAGAGAACAGATCAGTGACTGTCTGGAGAGGAGGCATGAGGGTAGAGCCAGGATAGAAGGATTGCAAATGGGCTGACCAGGATGTTCGTTCTCATTCAGTGATATCTCCCCAGTGGATGGTCCCAGGGAGGTATTCAGTAAATACTCGATAAGTGAATTAAAAAGTAGTTAAGATATACTGCTGTTGAACTATGTAGTATTTTGGCCTTGCTTTGATTCACATATTAAAGTGCTGATCTGGTTATGATATTATTCATTAACCACATTATTTCCCTTGTTATAAAGCCAACTATGGTATGAATGTCCTTGAAGTATGATTTTTGTCATAAAGGCAACTCGAGTCCCAACCTACAATAAGCCCAAATCAAACTATCAATTTTTATAGGAATTTATGTTAAAAATGAAAGCCCTGAAAGGTTAGTAAACATCAAGAGACAGCTAAACATTTTGCTTGTAATATTTAGAGATAAATTAGGTTCTAAAGGAATACCACAGTGTGTAATCCCATCTGGATAGGTACTTTAATGTTATAGTGAAATTACTACTAACTTCTGCTTTGCCTAATGTTTATGACTACAAATGACGTCCACCACATCAGTGGGAGTCTGATTTCACTTTCCTAAGTCTATGAGTATTCTGAACAGTGATGTGAGGACGACATTCTGGAAAGAGTCTGTGTGCATCCCTCTCAATTGCTTCTAGAGTCATTTAAAAACATTTTTTTTTTTTTTTTGGCTTAGAGGTTGTTAGTCATTCAGAAGTTCCCTCTACAAAAATTTCAGTTCTGAGCCATTTGAAAGATTATGAGGGAGTTAAACCTGGAGTCTGTCTTAGAAACTGGTCTATCATTTTCCTCTCAGTACCCTCAATGGCAACAACCATCATGCATTAAAATGGTAAAAGCAGACATTACAACATTCCCATAAACAGACTTCTATATAAATGTAAACACAGAGGCCGAATTGCCTCGAACGTGGCAGCTCTTACTCTTTAACAGTGTTTTATATTCTCCATACTTATTCATTTCACTGACTCCCTACTGCAGTACTTACTCTGCCTGCCAGCGTCTCTAGCCTTAAAATAGTTGTTCGAGCAGCTGCAAATGTTCTCGATGACAATTGCTTTTGTGATTTACTCAAAATCCTGACAATTTTTAGGTCTGGAAGAATAAAAAGCCTAAGATCTCTGGGGACATCACTGTTCAAGATCATATTTAATCTTCCTGTACTGTCTTCCCTTCGTACTTTTCTGTTTCAGTACACTGCCACAGGAATTGTGAAAGACACCCTCTGCCATGTCCTCCCTTCCGACAGGTATTATTTGAAGCTCTGTTCTTTTATTTCATTTGGTGCCCAATAACATCTCTAAATTTTTTTTTTTTTTTGGCTACATTCACCAAGAATTATAGATGCTCGCTCAGCTTGCAGGCTATAATTTGCCCTCTTGCATTCATATTCTAAGTTACCATTAAATTATCTGTTGAATATTCAAGGATTTAAAAAAAATAAATGGTCATCAATACTGGCCCATCTTTGGCTGACGACAGGAAACTGAGAAAATTAAGAAGGATTAGTTGGTCCTGGATCTTGAAAGTCTAAATTCATTATAAATATAGGGGGACTCCTAACTCATACAGGTTGGCCGTGTGGTCTTACAACATCTCGACAAGAAAAAATTGCATTGTTTAACTTTAAAAAGTCACCACTTTTCCACAAGCAAATTAGTGAAGAAAAAAGTCTGTTATGACTTAGTGAAAAATCCACAAATATACATAGATATCACATATTTGATATTAGCATAAGGATAAAAAAATGGGCCCCAAAAGGTTAAATGTGTTTTTCCTTATTTATATCATAATAAGCATTTCTTATAGTTTTCAAATTGTTTATATAGATTCCTTTTTCTTATTAGTTATGAGTATTTTGTAAACGTTTTAAGATATTTGTCAGTTAATGCCAATAAAAATGTAATTGACACCTAGGTATAGTTGGTCTAAAAAACTGGAAGAAATAATATCTGTAATTTGTCAAAATGATTTACATATTTTATTTTGTTACCAAAAAGAGAAACAAACCTATTGAGTTTCTACTATGATGACCCTCATTTTATAGACGAGAAAGTGAGAAAACTGAAGCTTGCAAAGTTCTAAAAACTTTCCTAAGGACTCATGGCTAATAACTGGAAATCCAGGCTGAACTCAGGTCTGTAGGCACCAAAACCTATATCCATTCTAGCCACAATGCCCCCAAGATGTGCTGAACTTCCCTTAGGGTGCTGTGGAAGGGGAACTTGGCGGGTTCTCTCTCTAATGTGGATGTCTGCCATGAAGCAAGCCTTGAAACTGGTTTAGCAGTGAGGTTAAGTATGAAATTGGAGTGGGAGAGGCATCGCTGAATCGTTGTTGTATTTTCAAGTTTAGTTGTGTAACATGGGCATTGTCCTAGTCTGTTTGGGATTCTGTAACAAAATACCATAAACTGGCGATTTATAACAATAGAAATTCATTTCTCACAGTTCTGGAGGCTGGGAAGTCCAAGATTAAGGAGCAGGCAGATTCAGTGTCTGGTAAGGGCCTGCTTCCTTTTTCATAAATGCTGTCTTTCACTGTGTCCTCTCATGGCGAAGGGATAAAGGAGCTCTCTGGAGTCTTTTTGATGAGTGCACTAATTTAATTCCTGAGGGCTCTGCCCTCATGACCTAATCACCTCCCAAAGGCCCCACCTCCTAAGAGCATTACCTTCAGGTTTAGGATTTCAACATGTGAATTTTGGGGAACGACAAAAATACCCAGTCTGAAGCAGGCATCTTTGGAAAAATTTTACTCAGCAGATGATAATTCACTAGGCCTTAGGGCCCAGAGGGTGAGGGATGATTTAAAGATTTTCCCAGGTAATTCTCATGAGGGTTATTGGATAAGATGACTTCTATGGGATCCCTTAAACTTGTGATTTTATTAGCATGACTTGAGGATTCTGGGAATTTGTTTCATCTCTCTATGCTGTACTTTTGCACCATTTCCCAACCTCAGAAAAACATTATTTTGTTGTAAGGCTCTTTCTCTTATTCAGATGCAGAAATCCTTGGGAAGGTCACAATTTGAGCCTGATAAATCATATATAATTTGGAGAAATAGCATGGTATCTGAAAGATGACACTAAGTTAAAAGTTGGAAATCCTTTATTCACCATCACAAAATGACCTTATTTTATTCATCTTTTGTATGTAGGACTTCTTATACAATCTGAGGAATAAAGGTACTCAATATTGTTTTCCTGTGAAATTGGCATATTGAAACCTATTGTCAACAACATCTATTCATTCAACAACAACAGCAATAAAAATTTTTGGCAACTACCCTGTATCGAACACCAGATACTGTGCTAGATGCTGAGGATATCTAGGTGAGCAAACCAGTTTCAGCTCTTGTTCTGAAAGCATATATAATCCAATGAAGCAAATGGACTCATGAAATAATCTAGGAATGTAGATTTATCATCAATGAAATCTGCTATCAAGTATTGGCCTTGTGGAAAAGGATGCTAATGGTCCCCTAATATTTGTTTTACTCATGTTCCACAGTGAAAAAATTTGTAGCTGTTATAAAGCAAACATTTGCCTACTTTTTTTTTTTGTTACGGCGAAGTGTGGCCACATGACTAAGTTCTGATCAATAGGATAAATGTGAAAATATATGTGGCAGTTGCCAGCAACCTTCCCAGGAGCACCTGATGGGTATCCTTTGCCCCTTGTTTTTGTCCCTTTCCTCTGTCCTGCTGATCGGAATGTGCCTGTTGGTCAGAGCTACATCCTGGATCGTGAGAATGAGGAAGACTCCCTCAGCATAGCCCAACCAGAGTCCCTGAGAAATTTGGGAAACAGACCCACCATACCATCCCCAGATCACCTTCTGTGGGAGTTTTACAGGGTCTGCTGAGAATAAATTGTGGAAATATTGGGATCTGATCTAGTCTGATAATCAGGAAGAGCTTTTGCAGAAGAAATAACATTTTAGCCTATATTTGCAGGTGGGTGATATGTTGAGGATGAGGTGAAGCAGGGGTACGAAGGGTAAGGGAGGACTCTAATCTATGGAAAGAAGGTTATGGTGAGGAAATAGGGCATCTGAAAATGATTTGCAAAGTAACATTGCTCTAACTGTAAGACATTCTTATTATTAATATAAGGTCTGTGCTTCTCAACACATGCATCAAGGCCTGTTAGCAATTAACTGCCCACATCTTACTGATTTCATCTCTCAATACTTCCTGCCATAGATTTCAGACTAGGCTCATCAATTTGTCCTTCTCTTCTTGCATTCTTCTCTGCCAACCCGTGCCATTTTCAAAGGACTCTTTAAACGCTGCTTCCTTCATGGGAAATGTTCTGAATAACCCCAACTCCTTCCCCAGAGCTTTGACATCTAGATCTCCCCACCCATTTCTAATATACTCATTCTTAAGCTGTATGAGTTTCCTTGTATTTTTCTTCTCCACTTCCCACATGGGTTGCCCAAGAGCAAGGACTATTTCCATAGTGCCTTTTATATTCTGGAAAGCCTAACTTAGACCTCTGGCTCAACACATTTTGTTGAATGAATGTCTTGAGCCAGGTCGAAAGTCCCTTCCAGCTGTCTTGCCCATAGATGCTGCCTGTCTGATGATGAGATTCTTTCAGGTCCAGTCAAAAGTAATCATTCCTCATCTTGAAAGCTTCCATATTAAAGGTGGCCCTGAAAAATTCATCAGGGGAATAAAGTTTTGCTCATCACTTCTGCTGCCCTGAAGGCCTTTGGGTAAATTATGGTGGATAGATTGGGGCTATGATGGCCAAATGCAATATTAAATCTACTTTCTGTCTCTTTCTGGCCTGTCTAGTGGATTTTGATGTATTGAATTTTACATTTAGGTACCAATTTTCTTTTGATAAATTCATGCTCTAGGCTGTACAGGGCTGACCATTGCATTAGAGACATTCAGACAAATGATCAGGTATGCAGACAGAGTGCGTCATTCATGAAGTGAGTGGCTTCTCTTGAAGTCTTTGATCCTGAAGAGCTTTTGACTCTTCTTACTCAATGCTAGCACTACTGGCTATGAAAATAGCTGCAGAAAGTTTACTGTCTTTGGGGGCTTTCTACCTCACCTTCATTGACCATTGCACTTGAGTCCTTCCATAAAAATGCAATGCCAACACTGATAAGAGAAGCCTCAGCTATACAGAGTCAGAGGGACAATTAATTATTGCAGATCGTTGAGCTTTCATTGCAATAAAGCTGATTTAGTAATGTAAATATATGTTTTTCAATTCAAGCATTTCTGAAGAGAATTTTTAAAAATTTTTCCATTTGCCTCCTTACCTTTTCACCTAGAAAATAGGTAATATATTTCCATTTTTAAAAATTCATTTATTCAACGAACATTTGCTGAGTATGTATCATATGCTAAGTACTAAGGATAAAAGTATGGGAAATAAAAATTGTCTCTGACCTCAAGGAGCTTACAGTCTAGAAAGAGACTGGCAAACTTTTTTTAATGAGGGGGAAGAAAGTAAATATTTTGGGCTTTGTAGGCTATGTATTCTCTGTCACAACTACTCTGCCATTGTGGCGCAAAAAAAGCTATGAATCTTAAACCCCATTTTATCTGTCTGTCAAACACCTACTCATCATTAAGACTCTCAAAGTGTTCAAAGGAAACATTATATTATAAAACCTTTCCTAGGCATGACAAATATGTTTCTCAGGGCACCTCTAGCCCTCACCTGCCTCTGCTTTCTATTCGTGAAAGGAGTCCAGGCAGAGAGCACAACGTCAGCAAAGGCAGAGAGGCATACACTGCCTGAAATGTTGGCTAAACTATCTGGCTGGATCAGACTCTGAGAGGCCTGGTGTGAAGGCGGAAGGTGCTGGTGCAATAAGGGAAGGTATGGGGCGGCGATGTGATCACGAAGGCTGGGAGCTGGCCAGGCCATTCGAGCTTGATTCAGTGTAGACTAAAGATCTGCTGCTGTGCTTCCTGAAGTGGACTGCCATGATCAGATTAATGTTGAGAAAGACGACTCCACAGCCTGGTGAAGTGGGTTAGGCTGCAGGCAAGGAGAGCAGATGAATGGTAGTCAACTCATTGGGATGATGGTCAGGCATGCCAGAGCAGTGCTTTTGGTACAGAGGTCTTGGTTGCCACCATCATATAAGATCAAATCACACAATAGAATCATCACTATGGTGGGCTCTGAATCGGAATCAGAAGTTGTTCTAGGGTCTAGTCTCAATGATTCTTAACTATATGACTCTGGACAAGTCACTTACCCTCTCTTGAGTTTATATCCTCACTTGCAACATGAGGAAGGTAATTTCAGTGATTTCTAAGCTCTTTTCATTGATTGATTAATTGGAGACAGGGTTTTGCTCTGTCATCCAGGCTGGAGTGCAGTGGCATAATCATAGCTCACTGCAGCCTAGAACTCCTGGGCTCAAGTGATCCTCCTCTTTCAGCCTCCTATGTAGTTAGAGCTACAGGTGTGTACCATCATGCCCAGCTAATTGTTAATTTTTTTGTTTTATAGAGATGGGGTTGCACTATGTTGCTCAGGCTGGTCTTGAAGCAATCTTCCTGCCTCTGCCTCCCAAAGCGCTGGGATTACAGACATGAGCCACTATGCCAAGCCTTAAGCTACTTTCTAGCTCTACACATCTGCAAATTAAATGCTTGACTTCCAGTCCTTATTTTTCATATAAGATCTAGTCTCCACCCCCTTTTCCCCTTTTGCCTAATTTGGGCAATTTTAATCAAATCCTACTATTTTTAAAGAGTGCAATTTTGTGCTTAATTTTATGAAAGTTATATTGAAGAAACTTTGAAGACACCTTAGAATTTTCCTTTTGTTCTCCCTCACCCCTATCCTCCATTGATTCTCCCTATAAAATAATTCACGAATCTACCACCCCCCTGCTCTTTTTTTTCCCCAATTCCACATCTACCTCCTGAGTCATTAGTCCATCACCCTGGCTTTCATGGCCCTTTACTACTTTCATGGCCTTAACCTGTCTTACCATGCTGATTTTCTCTTCCCTTCCGTGCTTTAGTCAAAAATGCTTCTTTGGTTTGAACCTACTTCTTTTGGCGTGTATCACATGGTATTATAATAATTAGCTTAATTGTTCTGTCTCTGCCATAAAACTGGGACTATGACTTATATATCCTTGCATCTCTAGAGACTGGCACCCAAATGCCTAGAACCCAATCAGGGCTTGAACCCAGTGAAGGTTTCAGTTTATGTCAGTTCTCCCCTTTCCCTAGAATATCTTTCTCATTTTCCCTTCCCATCCTATGCCCAGGTAGTTCTCTCCTGGCTACAACACAACCCTCTCCTGCATGACACTTTTGCTGAGTACCTCAATAGGATGTGAATTCCTTTTCTGAGAATTCCTTGTAGTACAGTTTTATACTTATTTTTTCTTTGCATTTATCTCAGTCTTGCTTATATTTTAATTTCACAGGGGTCTCTTCTTTCTATAAGACAGAAATATCTGCAACAAAAAGGATCTATATCTCACTTTGCTTCTCCTGAGGCAGCCATCACAGTGTTTGTAATTAACAGGTGCCCAATTAAGGATTCCTGGGTGGAACAAAGAATCAAACTTCCTGTAACACAGGCACTATGAGCATTGGCCTGTTTGGTGTCAAACAATCATGATTTTTGTAAAAAAGAACAGCATCAGCTGCCTTCTTCCACTGTGGTCTGATTCTGATAACCTGGGAACAATTGAAAACAAACTTCCTAAAGAAAAAAATATGAATCCACCATTTCTGCATTCTAAGTACTAGAAAGGATTTACCTGTGGGGTCTACAAGCAACAATTTGCATCTTGGTTTATGTGAAGGATAGAAAGCTCAAGCATCTGAGTGGGGCTGCTGACACAGCAGCGATTCAAGAAGCAGCCACGGGAGCAGGGGCTCAGGGCCAGGATGAAGAAATTAATAATCCACTTATTATTCAGAACAGTGAACGGCTGCAGGCTATTGGCAAGAGGTTTAGCAATTATCTGATTAACTGCTAATGTTACACCAAGAAACCTCTTCAAGCCTGCACTTTTTTTTTTGGTTAAGTGACACAGAATGGTCAGAAGCTGCTATTTTGTGCAAAAAGCTGAGAGCCGCAGGTAGGTGGCCGTACCCGCACCCTGGTGGGCCGTCACTCTTTCAAAGTTGGAAGCAAATGGCTATTTTTGCTGCTGTTATAACTCTTCCTGGAAATATTGGCTCCTCTATTGCACCATAACTCAAATTTAATATGAGAGCTGAAGTTGTTTTCCTTTTCATTTTGAGTTCTTGCTTAGAGCACAAGGTCCAGGTATCTATCTTTTCAGTGGGAACTTAGAAAACAGCCTTGCATATCTCTCCTTGTGACACCCAAGGCAAACGAGGGCAGGAAGACATCCACCTTTGCTTTGTACTGTAAGTTCAAAGTTTACCAGTCTCTGCTGTCTGCTCTAGTTACTCTCAAGAAATTTTCCTCATTTTAAAGCCAAAGGTCACCATCATGGCATACAAGTCCTTTGTTTGCCCCCCATTCCTGCCTTTCTTTACAACACCGAACTATTTGAGTAATCACCACAAGAATTGCAAAGCCCATGCTCTCTTGAGAGGAGAACTTGATTAAGATTCATCGAGACTAGACTGGGTGGGTTGATAGTAAGCCACCTTTTCTGACATTTAAAAATAGACTCGGTTCTCCATTGTATAAGAATAAATGTGAAAGTACTTATTTCTAACTGGCAGTGATGACTAGAATCATCATTACAATTGACGCCCCCCCCCCTTAGTTTGTGTTCCTGAGGATTCAGGATTCCTTAGGATGTCTCTGTAATAACAGTGAAAAGCAATTCCCGATTTCTACTGATAATATCCTCGAGTATTCTCAGCAAATCCTACTCTACCTTTCAATTCCCACTCTCCCCTTCAATCTGTGGGGGAAAATTGACTTCTCAAATGCAAACATTTGATGTAATTTTTCAGTGGGATAATCATTGATGCTGGTATCAGGCAAAGGTTAAGCAAGAGAATGTTCACATAAAAACCTTTCACTTTGTCACAGTTTGTGGAACAGAGGTGCTCTGAAAGCAAAGGCATTTTGCAGCTGAAAAGGCATTTAAGTGAGAAAATCAAATCCTGTATAGAAGTATTACAGTATCTTTATTTCTAAAATTGGTTAATGGAAAGTCTTTTATGAGAATATCAATTATACCATGGCTAAAAAGTCAATTATGTAGTAATTGGAGGATAAAATAATGGATTTACCTTAGGTAAATTCAAAGTCATGTTTGAAATGTAGCTCTTTATTATTGCATCCTTGACATAGGAAATTAATTTTATCTATATAATGGTATTCATTAAATGTGAAAGTTTAATGATAAATGTCTTGTACAAATTTGAAAACCATAGTGTGAAAACAAAAAGAGGGTTGAATTTTTCACCAATTCTATTTTTTTTCCAATTACTAACCTCACTCACTAACCCATTCCTCCTTATCACTTGCTTAAAGTGAATATGATTATTAAGTTTTGAATTTGTATTTTCTTAACGAAATACATTAAGGATAAAAAGTTGATTCCTACTTAGTCATTTCAGTGAGAACAGCAACAGGCGTTAGCAGACAACTTCGGCTGTTCTGTGCCCATCATGCCCTTGCTGTTGCTTTGATGCTCTTTCCCCTTCTCTGTGTAAGCTCTTGAGCAGAGGCAGCAATGATCTCATCAGATCAACAGGCTGAGTGAGGGCTGTGTCCTGTACCACTTCAGAGAGAAGAGAGCCCTGCTGATCTCAGGACTAATAGATATCTCCAGGTAATCAGAAAGTGGTAGGAAGGACTCTCCAGGGCTTTCACAGATTGACTGAGTGACAGCCCAGTGCATCTTCCTCTAAGAAGTAATCAACATATGTTCTATTCCCATTACCTCCTTTCTGTTAATCCCTGAAAACTAGAACTTTTTAAAGCTATCCAGTCATTGATTATCCTTAAATCAAGGTAAGCCTCCAGGTTTGGAGTTATCATCCCCAAAGCTGTTATCACATTCAATTATCCATTCATTAAACAAATAATTATTGAAGATCTGCCTAATATGTTTCAGGCACTGTTATCTTTGGGAAAAACTTGAAATTAATTCCTTTAGATAGAAGATTAACATGTAAACATTTGAAATCTCTGTTATAGGTACCTTATATCACTTATTAATCTTAAAAAGATATAATTTTAAAAAACACAGTTCAGATGTAAATTGGGTAATCAATTTCTAACATGTGAGTTGCAATTCTAGTTACAAGACATATTGCAGCCAGTGACATATTAGGGCTCTTGTTTGTTTCCTCTTCTAGGTTGTAAGTACTCTCATGCCAGAGTGATAATTGTTACCATCATAAGCTTTGCAGTCCTAAGAAAGTACTTTGTACATGGTAGGAAGTACATAATGCTTATTGCATTATATGGGAAAGATTTTACAAATTTGCCATTGGGTTTTTAGTTCCTTTCAAGATGTCCTTTGGTGAGCTTATGCACAAAGCCCATGCCCAGTGTAGCTGCAGAAGAAAAAGAGTCAATAGGAAAGTCTCAACACAAGGAAAATGTGAGCTAAGGTCAGTGGGACAGGACTGTGGCATGGGATAATGAAAGACAGTTACTAGTCAACTTGGGAGCAGAGAAAGAGGGGAGAATGATGTCCCACAGTGTTGCCCAAACTTGAAATTTCCTGAATCCTGACAACTGTTCTTTGATTGCTTTATATCTGACAATTGTTCTCATATTGAATTATTATCTCAGTTATAAAGATAAAATGTTTGTTTTGTAGAGATGACATAATTTATAGACATGTTAATAAAATAACACTCCAATTTCTCAAGATAGAAAATTTCATAATGAAAAACATACAGACCTAGAGAATATGATTGAGAAATACTGGAATGTAGGAAGAGTGTACTGGGCTGTATTCTTGCCCAGATCTGCTATTAACTGGCTTCAGCATCTATTGGCCAGATCCCTAACACTTCTGCAGTTTTCCCACTTGTAACATGAATGTCCTTCATCTGAGGCGAGTGAGTCTGTTTTTAAATGGAATGGTTCTTCCCATCTATATTTTTAGATCGATGACTTATTGAGGCAAAGTGAGGCTAATATGGAAGATCATTTATCCTTTTTACAGAACACTCCTCCAAATAATCAATAAAGGCTGATAGTTTGCACAGAAATAGTGGGGTACCTAAACTGTGTGTTTCAGGACAGCGAAATGCCAAAAGCATTTTATGTGCCTGTGGTGATAATTTGAACATTTCTTTCCCTCTACTAACCTTCCTTGATTCTATCTTAGTTTGGTCCACTGTAATATCTGTCCTACAGTCTCCTAACTGGTCTTCCTTCTGCCATTCTTGATTTCATCAATTCATTCTCAAGCCAGAAGAAAGATGTTCCCAAAATATAAATTTTATTATGTGAATCCTTGACTTAGAATACAACCCAAACTCTTCAAAGTTCTTCAAGGTCTGCCTCTATCTCTTCAGCCTAAGTTGTTTGACTCATCCCCTCACTATTTTCTCTAGCAAAGTTTTTAGTTTAAGCTCTTTGAACATGCCAAGCTACTTCCTGCCTCAGGCCTTTTCTGCCTAGAGACAGACACACCCTAACCGCCACTATTCCAGTGGTGCCACTGTTTGCATTATGTAGAATGAGTTCCTACAACCATACTGTCACCACCTATCTTCATTATTCTCACTTTATGTTTGTTTCCTTTACAGCATTTTCACAACCTGTGATTGTTTCACTTATTAGTGTGTTCCCTCCACTGCAGTGTAAGCCTCATGCGGGCAGGGAATGTGGTATCACATGTTTAGGTATAGTGCCTCGTATACACTAGATACTTGGACTTGTGTGTTAACGCCTGGGTGGTTTGGCTGCTGGCTTTTGTTTCCTTGTTCTTGGCATAGTTAAATAGAAAAATTTGTTTCCTGTTTGAAATTTCTGCTATACATTCCTCTTTTCTTTAATTGACTGAACCTGAGGTTTAAATCCTGATGCCTCCTGAAAGTGCAAAACACTAACCCTACCACCTGCTGTGACCGTAAAGTGAAATAACTGTGGATGTCTGAGGATTTTGATACATTTTATTATTGTATTGGGTATATAATTATTACTCAATTGACAGTGTTTGGAGTTGATACAATTAAACGATTGTTTGCATTTATGCTTTTGAACAGTAATAATTTTATGATGTTTATTATTATACAAATGATTAAAGCGCTGGCCATTTTGAAATAGAAACTACTGAGCTCATAAATAGATGCTTAGCAAAAATTCTATAGAGACCACATCACAGTTCAGTCAAACTCATTTAGATGGATTTCTATAGATGGTTACCTAACAATAGAAATAGCATTTTAAAATATAAGTTGAAAACACTTCAAAACTTGCATGGAACTTTCAAATCTCATCTCAGGTGATGAATGAATTGTGTCTGTTTTCTTACATGAAATATATATTTACCTGTGGCTAAAGTATAGATCATTTCTAAAATATAATTTTATTTTGAATATCTGGAGGAAACATCGATTCCACATTTTTCATTTTCATTTTCTACTCATGAAGCTGACTGATTTCTAAATGACTTTGCTGCAATAATCCAATTTAGGGTTTAAAATCCTACAATGACAAGATTTTCAGGTTATGAGGAAATTTTAATGCTCAGTGCCCAAGTCACTTTTTATTATTAAGCTAGACTCTTGGGGAGACCATCAGCTTTTTTCACTGCCAGAAAACCATTGGTGCATTGCAGCTGCACTCAATCTAACTGTGATCTGACCTCGTGTGAAATTTCAAGAATCCTGGCTTTTGATATGGAAGCAATATGTTTGTTTATGACTCTGTGAGCAAGGCTAGGCCCAGAGGCCCCGTTCTCTTCTATTTTGAGCTGTTCAAGGCTTCAGCGACATTAACACCTATGAAAAGCTGACAACAAAGAAAAATACCCGAAATTCTGTTGAACAAGCAGATTTAAAAAAAAAATTTATTGAAGTGTAATTTACATATCCATAAATTCGCTCATTTTAAGTGTGCAATTCAATGAGTTTTAGTAAGTTTACCGAATTGTGCAGCCATCCCTATAATTCAGTTTTACAACATTTTTATCATTCCCATGAGATCCCTCATGCCCACTTACAGTTAATCCTCATTTCTACTCCCAGCCTAGATAACCACTAATTTATTTCTATCTCTGTAGATTTGGCTTTTCTGGACATTTATTGTAAATAGAATCATATATTATGCCTTCTTTTGTGTCTAGCATAATGTTTACACTTTACATAATGTTTTTAAGATTCATCTATGTTGTACCATGTATCAGTGCTTTGTTTCTTTTTTATTGCTGAATAGCATTCCATGGTATGAATATCCTACATTTTGTTCATTTATTCACAATTTTATGATGTTTGGGTTGTTTCCAAATTTGGGCTATTATCAATAATGTTGCTAAGAACATTCATATGGAACTCTGTGGGAATACATATCTTCATTTCTCTTGGGTAGATACCTAGGAGAGTAATTGTTGGGTCTTATGGTAGGTATTATGGTAAGTTGAACTTTTTAGAAACTAAAAAACATGTTTGAGTGTATGGCTTGGTGAGCTGCTGGGTTTACAAAGATAAATGCAAAGAAACAACACAAGTTTACATATCACTAGACTCTTAGAAATCACTAAACTGTGAGGGAGACTGTGAATACCACAGGAAGGTTATAAGAGTTTCTAAGAAAGAACTCTCCAGTTTGTGGGTGGGGAGAGAATGTTCTGAGATGTGTCTTTGGGAATGGTTTAAAGATTTTAGGGAAATGACAAAATAATCAATGTAAGGGAAAAAGAAAATACAGAAAGTGTTGAGCAAACACTCAGCTTAATGGAGCAGGATATTCAAATGGGGCTTTTTGGTCTCTCTTTTGGTTGAGACCTGCAAAGGACTGGAACATTACAGCAGTGGCCAAATCACCAACATTCTAGATCGAGTTGCCATGGACCTACGCAAAATGCGCTAAGAAATTGTGAAAGCAATTCTGCTAGTGACCAGCTGTCAAAGAGTAGGATCTGAGATTTGGAAAAGAAATGAAATCACTGGATAAGGGAGAATTTTCTCCATTGTAATTGTCTTTGAGTTTTTCATTTCCCACTTTTATTCCATCAGGAAGGAGCAGGGGAATGATCTTTTTCATCTTCTGGTAAGTTAAAGGTGCTTTATATGGGCCACATGGTTTCTTTGATGTGTGTCTCCTGGAGTTTCGGCTTAAAATAAAGAGAGCTGTCCTAGGTGCTAACTGGGCCAGTGCTGTGAGTGAGTAACGTGTAAATTTCCATGGGCTAAGTAGGTAAGTAAGGGGACCAGAGGTTATTTTAAAGAGGACGTTGTTCAAAAAGACTGCCTGTAGGAGCAAAAGACCATAATATAATGTCTGGGCAGGATAAATTTCCTGAATCCCAGAAAATGAGGATTGGAGCTTTAGGTGACCAAACAGAGAAGAGGCATCATTCATGTCTGGGGCCCTGCCATCAAGCACTCAGTGGAAGGTTATTCTAAAAATCCAGTAGAGTCCCTGCAAGAACAAGAGCTAGTCCATGTGCCTCCGTTGCCTTCAGAGGGAGCCTGCATAGCACAAGACATGAAAGACCGAAGCCTTTTCCTTGAACCCCTAACCTACTCAGCTCAACCCCAGGGGAGTCAGAGGCCATGGCTTGTGATGGGAGAAGGTAGTACTAAAAGAGAGAATTAAACTTCGAAAGACCTTCTAGGCAACTTGGAGGAATTTACATGTTACTCCATGGACAGAGAGCAGATCCATAACAATAGTCTCATTTTAAGAAGATTAATCTTGAAGTTGTGTGTAGGGTACTTTGAGACGATAGAATTCAAATACAAAAAGTTCTGAAGATTGTGTGTACTAGAGAGAAACATAGGATGGGGTTATGGTTGGTAGTGGTAATAAAAAATAGTTGACTTCTTTTAAAAGAAATTTATGAGAAAACTTTGCCTTTCAAAGTAAGCAAAAAGTTGCACAACAATTTTATTTTCCTCATTGTTCTTAACATCTTAAGTCCCCAAAGAATCCCCTGGTGGTCTGAAAGAGTTGATGTTCCACCCTAAGCATCCCAATTAGCACCAGGGAATTCCTAAGATGGGTGGTGAAGAGGAAAGAATTTAGTCCGTTTATTCACTGAGCTTCCACAGGGCTGTGGGTAAATTAAATATAAAAAAATCTGAGGAGGGAAGAGAGATCAGTACATACCACCTTGCTGCCAAAATTTTAAATCAAGCAGCATGTTCCCGCATGTTACTTCCCTGAAAACCAAGAGGAAATCAGGAAATTCAGACTGTAAATGTCAGTGAACTGCTAGATTATAGAGTTAGCAGAAAAATATATTTGTGACCCTAAAGACAGTTAAGCAGAGCTTCGGGGAGAAGCCAGAATTTTCTAATAGCAGTTTTGATTTGCAATCATTGTGCTTAGGCTATTATTAGAAGAATAAACTTGATGTGGTACATGGGTGGGAGGGGGATAGCCCAGTTTCCCATTTAAACATGGTTTTCACTTTCACTTATTTTTAAACATTTTATTTTATTTCAGAGTATTATGAGGGTACAAATGCTTTGGTTACATAAATTGCCTTTGCACCGCCCAAGTCAGAGCTATAAGGGAGCCCATTCCCCAGATAGCCCAAACCACATCCATTAGATGTGGATTTACCCATCCCCTCCTCCCCCGTCCCACCTGCCTGACACCCTATGAATGCTACTTCCCATATGTGCACATTAGTGTTGATCAATTAATACTAATTTAATGGTGCATACATGTGTTTGTTTTTCCATTCATTAGATACTTCACCTAGGCGAATGATCTCTAGTTCCATTCAAGTTGTTTACAAAAGGTATTAGTTCACCATTTTTTTATGGCTGAATAATAGTTCATGGTATACATATATCAGATTTTATTAATCCACTCATGTATTAATGGGCACTTGGGTTGTTTCCACGTCTTTGCAATTGTGAATTGTGATGCTATAAACATTTGAGTGCACCTGTCTTTGTTACATCTTTTTTTCCTTTGGGTAAATACCCAGTACTGAGATTGCTAGATCAAATGGCAGGTCTACTTTTAGTTCTTTGAGGTATTTCCATACTAGTTTCCATAGAGGTTGAGCTAGTTTGCAGTCCTAACAACATTGTAGAAGTGTTCCTTTCTCTCCACATCCACGCCAGCATCTGTTGTTTTGGGACATTTTGATAAAAGCCATTTTCACTGGAGTTAGGTAATATCTCATTGTGGTTTTGATTTGCATTTCCCTGATGATTAATGATGTTGAGCATTTTTCTCATATACTTGTTGGCCATTAGTTTATTTTCTTTTTCTT